>NW_006782449.1:614278-620774 GCF_000442215.2 Lipotes vexillifer
AAAAAAAAAAAAAAAAAAAAAAAAAGAGCATTCCTTATATACTATATATTTATTTATTTATATATATTTACTATTCTTATATAATATATATATGTATCTCCCTAACCTCCCCACTTTTCCTTAGTGGGTATTCAATGGCTCAAAAAGTGTTTGTAACAGGTCAGTGAAGGAATATAGGCTTATTTCTGGATAAACTGTCTCTTGCCTTTGGGAAAATGAGATTTGGAGAAGATTTAGGAGCATAAGCAGAGAAACAGACTCTTAGGACCCTCAAAGAGTTCCCTTTTTGTGGCCTGCACTGACCAGACAGTGGCAATGTGCTTATAAACAGTGGTCTGAGTTGTCTCTTGAGGCACACTTTTCCCTCTGGGTGTGTCTCTCCCGTTGCCCTGGGAGCTGTGCCACCTCATTTGTAGGCTCAGCTCTGTCAATGAAAACAAAAATCTCTTGTGTTTTTTCTGGAACTAGAGGTACCAGAGTAGCTATTATCCAAGAGATCCCTCTGGGGCTTGGGACGCCACCGCTGGAGAAGCAAGGTGGCTTGTATGGGAGTCGGGGAGAGGTGGGGAAGTGGGGAGATGCTCACAGGAGGGAGAGAAATACAGAGTTTTTCCAGGAGGCCTGACATTTAACCACACGCCACTAAAGAATGAGAGTGTGGAATCCTGTTGTGTGATGGTGCACGTAGTGTTTTTGTGCCATTCCCCCAGGTGTCTGCAGTCAGTCATTTAGCACTACGAAAACTTGCTTTTTATTGTCCATTGAAAATTGCAAGTTAGCATACCCAGATTTATTGTGTTTAAGCTTATGTTTAAAAGCTTGGCCTGGGGTTACTGGCCAGCAGAAAAGCACAAAAGGAAAAGAGGCAAGAACAAGGACAAAAACATGGCTAATAAATACCATTAGAATCTTCAGTTTCACTTTAAAACTATTTTTAGACTCTTATAGATGGAAAATCTGCTTAATATCAATGTATTTTGACCAACAAGGTCTTGGTCATTTAATTCATTTAAATGAATTAAATATCATAAAGAATCAGAAGTGCTATAACATACATTACTTCAGATAGCTGTTACATTGGCACCAAATCTTTTATCATGATATTTTCTAATAATAGCACTTTTATTTTTTTAATGTGTGTGTATTGACTGCATATAATACTTAGGCAAGGGGTTGGTCAGGTAAACAGTAATTGATACCATCTTAGAAAACTGTTCTAAAATAACATATTTAAAAATCAGGAACTTAATAGCTATCACAACAGCTCATTAGTATTTACTAAGTACCTAATAAGTATTAGGCTAGGCTCTTTTTAATCCTCACAGCTCACTGTAATTGTCCTCATTATTGCTCCTGTTTTACAAGAGAGGGAAATGAGGCATAGAGTAACTTTCCACATAAAGGCCATAGATAGGAAATGGCAGAGTCAGGATTTGAATCCAGGCCATCTGCCTCTAGAGCTTGTGCTCTTACATGGAAGTAATTATCAAAACCAGATCATTTAAAAACTCATATAAGAGCAAAAAGAAACAAATATATTCATTATGGCATGTCGTTTTCTCTTTGTGTGATATAGAAAGTTCTATTTTAATTTTTAATATAGTTTAATTTTTAACATAGTACAAGGAAATATTCAAAATGTGTAGAAAAGACATGCTGTTTTCTTAAAAAATAAACATGGATAATTAGTATAGGAAGATAATTTTACATATTTTCTAGATAAAATTAGGATTATTTTATGTTTGTATAAAACCACATACATAGTTACACTAACATGTACGCAATATTAGATCATAAAGGCTTAAGGTTTGGTTTTTGGATTTAATAGTGTATATATTTTTTGATAAACTTAGGCTCAATAGGAACAAAGAAGAAATATTTAGTTGGATAAGAATGTTGTAGCTGTTAAAAAATAAAAGCCCTCCATGGGAGTGAATAACCTTCAGGATGAACTTAAAATTTGGCCTTTTGTGAGCTGTGTAATAATACCTCACGGATAAGAATGAATTTCATTAGATTGTGGCACACTATTATATATCTGTATGTTAGTGAATTGCCCTTATAATTGATATCAAACCCGTATGACCAAAAGTTGTAATTCACAAAAGTAATGACAGCAATGTCTCGTAATTCACAGACTTTATGTCATACCTGTGAATGATTACTTTTACGTGCAAGCCATGTTAAAGGGGAAAAACAGGTTTTAAAACGGATGTGGAATTTTGAAGAGTTCTTCCTGATACTTTCTTGTCACTTTTAGTATGCAAAGAGTTAAAGTGACTACTGTCCTTGAATTTTCCCATGATTTCTTGGATTAAAATTAATTGTCATGCATAAAGGCCTTTATTCTTAATTCGAAATTTTAAATCATAAGTGGAAGCTAGTATTTACTATTTGAGGTGAAGACAGTCATAAATCTGAATGTATTTTCTCCACATGATATAATACACTAGAAAGAGGAGCCTTCCCTCACAGGTAGGATAAAATCAAGTGAGAATATTTACTCTTTTTTTTGGGGGGGTGGGGGTGGGATTATGGTATATCCTAAATAAAAATGCATGAATTAAATGAAGTAAACCTAATTTAAAAGGATTCAGAGAAACTGATTTAGCTACTCTCTCTTTGCCCTTTTTGTATATACATATTTTTTTCAGTGTCGTTGGTATCCCCTGAAAGAAGTGTGAGGAATATCCAATTTGATTCAACAAAACGTTAATACGCACCTTGTATTTTTCTATCAGCACATTCTGGGGAGGATATAACAGAGCAAGCATCCTAGTTGAGAAGCTGAAGGTGAAATTTTACAGAGAGGCTATATATTCACATGTAGCTTTACACACACACACACACACACACACACACACGTATGACATACATGTACCGAGGACAGACTTTAGGTCGGAGAATTCAGAGCACTGGGGATTAGGTAAGGGTAGGAATTGCATTTGAGGTAAGCCTGCATTTGTGACAGAGGTGGAGACACGGGAAGAAAAACTTTTGAGCTAAAGCTGTTCGTTCAGAACTTGGTTTGAAATGAAGGCTCTGTGGAGTGCTGAGAAGAGTGGCCAGGCTGGAGCTGATGTCCGGGCAGTACCATCCAGGATGGAGGGTCTACTGTCAGGTCAGGTGTGTTCATGTGGAATGTAGAAGATTCTACATCCTGCGCTATGTGTTACTTTAAAGCAGGGCTTATTAGTAAAGGGATTTATGATGTTGATGGTGTGTATCGGCTTCATGCCCAATGTGCTTAATTCTACTCCCATGGTTTTTCTTTTCATTCAACAGTTAGTTTTGATCACCTTCTATGTATTGAGTACTTACTAGTTGTTGAGTGTAGGGTGGAGTTTATGCTTCAGAGGGCAACTGATGACTGGTTGTGTTTATTGTTTGTTGGGAAATTTTTACCTGAAGAACTGTTACTCATGAAGTATAATAAACTCCTGTTACTGTGAGGCAAAACTTACGTTTCCTATGTATGTCTAAGAGTAAATCCATAGATTTCATGGCAACAGAAAAACAAAGTGAGATCAGCTGAATGAAAAGCTGGTCTGCAGTAGTAAATATGTAATTAGAATATTTTTAGAATAAATATGGTTACAGCATAGGCCCTGATAGCTCATTCTCTGTGTTCACATTTCAGCTTCCCTGCTTATTCACTGTGTGGCCTTGTGCAAGTTCCTTGACCATGCCAAGCCTCAGTTTTCTCACCTGAAATCTGAGAGTAGTGAGATTGTTAGAGGATTAAATGAGATGATGCATGTAATCTTCTTAGCAGAACAATTGGCACATAATAAGTGCTCGAGAAATATTATATGCCCCCTCCCTTCCTTCCCCCTCTCCATTACCACCATCATCCTTAAGTGATTTGCTTTAATAAATAGAATAAATGGTTTGTAACTAACATACATCATTTATAAATTAGTTCTTCCTGATGACTTGATGATGTTTTTTCTAGGTAGTTTGATCATCACTCCCAGGGATGTAAAATTACTAGATAAATCTACACTTTATAGATAGAGAAATAAGCTGCATCCAAATTTGTGTGCATATTTTTAGAAATTCCTAAAAGCTGGCTCATGAAATATAGATGAATTATTATATTTTCTTAAATACTTTTATATGGCTTCTTTTACCACATTTATTGTCTGAGTTGAATCTGACTGAGAAGAGTGAATCATTTATAAAATAGAAATAATGACAGCTGTAAAAGATACTTAAGGTAGCTAAGGGAGAGTTAATTTGCATATTCAAACCCATGTCTGGCCAGTGGTGATCAGTGAGGGATGGGAGAGAGACAGTGATGCTGAAAAGCTTTCTGAGGAATCTGATGCAGCCATGGAGCTGAGAGTCACTGCTAGACTTAGGAAAGCATATTTAAAAGATGATAAAACTAACACAACATTGTAAATCAACTATACTCCAATAAAAATTTTTAAAAAGGTGATAAAAGGTAAAGGATAAAAGGAAATCTTCACATACTGTCATTAATAGTCTTGCCAAGAAAGAAAAAGGAGAAGCATTTAATGCAGCTGTCATACTTGCAAAGGATGCTTACATTTTAGCTGAGGTTTTTAAAAGGTATGTTCTAGATATTTGGCAAGCTCACGTTTTACTTCCCAGGCTGACTTGATTTCTCCTCCCTAGCCTGTTTCCCTATATTCTAGATTTGTACAACTGGGTGAGATTTTGGAGGTAAATCATTGAAAGATATAGAAAACCAAGTTAAGAACAGCAACAGAAGATAATTATTAACTGCACAGAAGAAAGAAAAAGTAGTTCTGAAAAAGTTATCATGATTGACCAACCACATGGTTAAGCTGTGAGTAGCATGCACATCTTCATGAAAATGTAAGCATTGATGATGATATCATAGTTTTAATAAGAATTATGATACGATAAATTGGGAGGCAGAGGAAGAAGGCAGAAGACAGATTGTGTGTGAATGTGGTGTGCGCGTGAGTGAATCTGTGTGCGTGTGAGACACATGTAAGTAATATGTGAAGGAGAACCTAGTTTTCATTGACTGTAATGGGGAATCATAAGCCTAAAGATAAGATAAGCCTAAAACTGAAAAATTAGAAGTAGCAACATGGGCTTTTCTAAAAGAGCCCAAAATGGTTGTTCTGGCAGAGTGGAAAATGGGGATGGGGATTGAGGGGCTGTTGCTTTTTTATACTAACTTGTGGAACTGTTTGACTCTTTAAACAGGTAGAGTTTCATGAAATAAAGACTACATTTAAAAGTAAAAATAAAAAATTTAAAAACTAGGACAAGGGAGCACATAACCAAAGGTAATAGTGAAAAGTGACATGAAATAATGTCATCAAGTCTAAGCCAGAATGAGCTGGAAACAAGCAGTGTGTGTTTCTGTCCACCCCCCTTTCCATCCTTTTTTCCCAGCTGTGTTCCAAAGAAGGGGAAGACGAGAGAGAGAGAGAGAGAGAGAGAGAGAGAGAGAGAGAGAGAGAGAGAGAGACACTGTGGTGTGAGCTAGTATAAGATGGAAAGAGAGCGGGGAGAGACATTCAGAAAGCTCAGCCGCTGTAAGAAGAGTCAAGGGAACGTAGATTTTTTTTTTTTTTTTTTTTTTTTTTTTTTGTGGTACGCGGGCCTCTCACTGTTGTGGCCTCTCCCATTGCGGAGCACAGGCTCTGGACGCGCAGGCTCAGCGGCCATGGCTCATGGGCCCAGCCGCTCCGCGGCATGTGGGATCTTCCCAGACCGGGGCACGAACCCGTGTCCCCTGCATCGGCAGGCGGACTCTCAACCACTGCGCCACCAGGGAAGCCCGGGAACGTAGATTTTTTAAAGTCAGTTTCTTTTCGTGATCTAATGAACAGCGTCCAAGGGTCGCGAGAACTTGCTGCAGTGAAGTCAGGATGGTTGGTTGATTTTGAAAATGAAAATGTGAAGAATGAAAATAAAAATCTACAAACAAAAATCTTTACTTTTAAAAATGAGGGTAAATTGGATCTAAGAAACTCTGAATTGGTTAGTGTACTGTTCAACTATACCAAAAATTTGCAGTGGATTTAAAAATATGATTTAGGAGCACTTAGAAGAAGATGTGAGAACCAGTACAAGGTGTCCTGAGCCTTCCCACACACTTGACTTTTCTCACAGTGTTTCAGTTGTGTTGATTTTGTTACTATCCATCACCTAAAATAATTTTGCTGCTTTGGTGTAAGACGTATACTATTCATCGTAAAATGACTTTTATACGCTTCTGTGGGCTTTCACTGCATATAGTGGACAATGGAATGGGCTATTCTGTTCATGGAAAGCTATTTCTCATGATGAATTTGGATTTTTTAGAATTTGGCTTGACATCACTTGTTACTGTCATTACTTACACAAGTATCATTGCTAATGCCTTACTCATTATTCTCTCATGACGAATTTATCAAATGACTTAGGGATTAGGGAAGAGAACTTCTGAAAAATAGGAAACAGTCTATAAAGCAAATCTCAGCAGTGCAGCCCAAGATTCAGCAGG
>NW_006782449.1:620784-623822 GCF_000442215.2 Lipotes vexillifer
GATAGCAAATAAACACATCAGTAGTAGCAGTCAATGCTCCCATGCTACCTCTAAATCATCTCTGGATACAGCCCCTTGCACCTGTTATACTTGTGATACTAAGGTATGTGTCTGACTCACTCATATATATTTATGTGGAAATTGCTGCCCATTGTAGCAAACAAACAGTCTTTTAGAGGACCTGGCTTGATGTCCCAGTGTACTTTTTACTGTTTAATGTGCAGAAAGTGGCATTTACTCTTGGTAGCACAGTGGTGTATCTGGCAGATGTCTGCCCCTGCAGAAGCATGGTCCTCAGTGTAGCCAGCCAGGCCTGGGAGAGTCCCTGTGAGGGATTTATGACCTACTAGTTGAACATCTTTGCACTTGAAGGAATTAGCCAGGTAGACAGGGGATAGGGAAAGGCTTTCCAAGCTGGAGTCAAGGTTTGCGAGGCTGAGAGGCAGAAGTGGTGCAGCATTTTGGGGGAAGTGTAAGTGGTTCACTGTGTATGTGTATGGGATGGGGCGGGACCAGGACTGACAAGAGATGATGCTACAGGGGAGGCCAAATGTTGAAAGGTAACAACGAACTAAATTTAACACTCTAAGTCACTTTTCTTAGAGTGGTATTTAAGTTTATTTAAAATGTTCTGCTTATTTAAAATCCTTTAGGTTTACAATTAAAATAAGCTAATTGTTACCTAATATTCCGATAAAACAGAGCATCCCAACAGGATGAATGCTTACATTTACAAATGTCAATTGAAGCAAAATGATTTATGTTGCTGTATAAGTACTTTATTATGAATTTAGTGTAGAGAATATTAGTGTCATTCATGTGCCATACCAAAGTCCCCTACCCCCCATTTCTGCTGTATTATCATGGAGTTGGAAAGACCTAATTCGTAATCCAGTAGCCAGATTCTAGACCAGTCTTTTACCTACTACAAGGAATTCCTCATACTACATCACTGAACTCACAGGTTATCCAGCCTCTAATGGCACACTATAATACTGTTCTACTGCTGCATAATAAACTACCACAAATATTGCATTTTAGAATAATCTCACAGTTTCCGAGGGTCAGGGAGTCCAGGCACGGCTTAGTTGTGTCCTCTGCTGTGGTCTCACAAAGCTGCAGTCAGGGTCTTGGCCAGAGTTAGGTCTTGTCTGAGTTAGGTCTGATCTTCCAATTTAACATGCCTATTGGCAGAATTCAGTTCCTCGCCGTTGTAGGACTGAGGTCCTCAGCTCCCTGCCATCCACGGTTCCATGCCACGTGGCCCTCTCCATGGGCATCTCCCATCAGAGCAGCTTGCTTCTTCAAAGTCAGCAGGGGAGTCTCTCTAGTGCATGCTTATTGTAACCTAATTATGAGAGTGCTGTACCATGTGACCTAATTATGGGCGTGGCATCCCATTACTTTGCTGTATTCTGTTGGTTAGAAGAAAGTCCCAGATCTCTGCCTACACAAGGGTGTAACTCATTGGGGGGTCACCTTTAGGGTACTCCCACCACACACACTTATGCAGTTACGGCGTTCACTGCTTGCACTGTCATTCCTTCCATATTTTGTTTGTTGTTTGTTTGTGTGTGTGTGAGAGAGAGGGAGAGATGGGGGGGGGGGGGGGAGAGAGAGAGAGAGAGAGAGAGAGAGAGAGAGAATGAATTTCTCCTCTCATGTCCTCTTTGGTCTTCAACAATTTCTCCTCTGACCTAACCTTTACCTCTTCCACTTTTCTGTACCTACTCCATTTGTCAGTGACATTCCTCAGAACTTAACATGCAGAACTGACCATGCTACCACTAGCAGACCAGTTCAAGTTTTATGGGACTATTGCTTTCCCTTACCTGGATTCTATAATTCTGAAAGTAAATTGGTTTTCTTTAGATGGCATCCCACATTTTTGACTACTACTAAATATGAAATCACCTAAGCTCCATTTTTACATGAAGGGCTGTTAATTCAAGTCTTCCCAATTTAGAAACAGGACTTGGTATTTATCTTTTTTGATTTCTTTCTTGTTGGCTCCAGCCCATCTTCCAGACTAGGAATCCTTTCTCTGCTGTTTAGTGGATTAGTTATACCTCCAGCTCTGTGTCCTCCATGAATGTGATGAACAAGCCTCCTACATTTTCATATGCTAACTAGTTAATTGTGGACCAGGCCTCAACAAGATTCCTGCAGCACGTGGTTAGAGAGCTGCTCAACGTAGTTACCAGCCCTCACGTGACTACATAGGTTTGGTTTTTCAACTCAGTACAAACCAACCCTTTTGCCGTGTCACCCGATTCAGATTTCTCTATCTTGTTCATAATAATACTCCAAGAGATTTCTTCAGATGCCTTGATGAAATCAGGATACGTTGTATTTATGGACAGTATAGGTTTAAGATAATGAGTTTTAAATTTGTGGTATTGAGTCTGACCTACAAGCATTCAAAGGGGTTTTAAATCATCCTTGAAGTGCATTGAGTTGTAGTGTTATTGGAGATATGTAATTTTTAATTAGCAACCAACAGCAGTAATCATCCTCAGGATTTTCAGGGGTCACCTTAGTCGTTATTGACTGGATGATTGTCATGTGACAGAGCAGATATAACCCTCTGGCCATAGCTATCAGGAAGTCATGTCTATCTCAGTAATATGTAAAACTTTCTATTTCTGACTTTGCATGTGCTGTGAATTTCTTAACAAATACTTATTGATGCAATATTTATAAGAATGTGTAAATACTTGATTTGTTTGATTTAAAACTTAGATCTTGTGTTACTAGGTTTTAAAATTAGCAAAAAGGTGTAGTAAATCAGGTACATATAAGATTATTTATGTACTATATTGTGATAGAAAAATAAGAATCCAGGGCCCTCTGGTATTAATATTTTGATTGTTTGAACTTTAGATATTTGCAACTGAATGCATATAATTCATGAAATAAGTAAAGGACCTTACATATTTATAAACATATACTTTCTGAGAATAATTTCTAAATAGATATTTTTTAAAACTTCATGATTTTAATATAAAAGAAAATGTGAAGACTAATAGCGAGCGTCG
>NW_006782449.1:623832-625064 GCF_000442215.2 Lipotes vexillifer
TCAGCGTATACAAAGTAGTCAAAGCCAAACTTAACAGAGTTTTCCTTATTCTCTTCCAACTGGAGTTGGTTCTCTTTGAAGTAAAAGCAATCGGTGCAGTAACAGTACTTTCCTCTCATCTGTGGCCAGGGTTCCCCTAAATTTTGGTGAAGAGTGAAAATATAGAACAAATGGAACCATCTACCACTCCCAGCCAGCTAGCCCCTAGCCCACTCTTGGGGCCAGTGCTGGTGCCACGTGAGTCAGCTCCTGGACAGGATCCTGCTGGGCCACACTTCAGAGGTTAGGGCACATCCTGTCAGCACAGATTTCAGGATGTGATTCCCTCACCGGCCAGTTATACAGAGATCAAAGGAGCTTTTAATTTGCATTTAATTCCTCCTCGAGAAACCATCTACCATATCCAGCAAGGGCGATTGTATAAAAAACAACCACATAAGTGTGTACTTTTTTTGAAATCTGAAATAGACTTAACCGCTTCAAATGCTAAATGTGAATATATTAATTTGTTCTTGGATCTCTCTTAATCTTTTTCTCATCAAATTATAAGTAAAAGAAGATAGTGTGAACAGAAAGGATGACTTTGTTTTAGATGATTTACACTTTGTAATAATTTTCATTTATTTGGAAGAAGCCTTTCAAATAGAACTTCTAAGAAGATGGTTTAACCCATTTGTCAATGGGAATTTTTATACCAACATACAACTTCAAATTATATAAATTAATACTATTTTCCTGAGACTTTTTATTAGAATTTTAATAGGATTATTTAATTTTTATTTGTGTGTTAATTCTTTTGTGAATTTTTACAGCTTACAGGAAAATCACTAGGTGTCTTATAGTCAAAGGTAACTGCTCAGAGCTGTGACTGATTAACACCTGTCACACAACAAACTTCCATAAGCTACTTGTCCTTTGTCAGGTTTATGAGTTGACATCCGTTTGAATGACAGATGTCAGTGCAGTTAAGACGCACTTTAATTTGGGGGTGCTAATCTAAAAGAGGCCCACACTTCTATTGTCTGCGTTTTAAAAACAAATGTAGCTATTGCCACTGATATAGTTGGCTCCTTCTTTGGTGAAGAAGCATAACACAACACTAGTAACTCTTTGGATCAAGCTTTCTTTTTTTTTTTTTTTTTTTTTTTTTTTTTCCCCAGTCGGCGGGCCTCTCACCGCTGCGGAGCACAGGCTCCGGACGCGCAGGCCCGGCGGCCATGGCTCACGGGCCC
>NW_006782449.1:625133-639669 GCF_000442215.2 Lipotes vexillifer
GGGCCCAGCCGCTCCGCGGCATGTGGGATCCTCCCGGACCGGGGCACGAACCCCTGTCCCCTGCATCGGCAGGCGGACCCCCAACCACTGCGCCACCAGGGAAGCCCTGGATCAAGCTTTCTATGGATAGGACCTGTAAAGAGATCTCAAAACTAGTCATTGTGACCATTTTGTGAGTCACTGTGACCAGTCAGAAAAAAAGTCTATCGATCAGCAATGGCTGACATTTCAAAATGGCCATGTAGAAAAATGTTATTGGATTTATTAATGTTTCTCATCAGCTGTAATCACCAACAAATTTAAGTAAAAATGTCACAAGCTGAATCTGTTTAACAATTTGCTATTGTGAAAATTTAAGCAAGTTTTATAACCTCTAATTTTGATTAGTATATTAAAAATGCCACTTTTATCAAATCATTACTAGTGGACTTAAGAAAAAACGTATGGGAAAAGTAAGTGAAAAAATAGATTGGGAATTCGGTTTAGATATTGAAAGATTTTGATTTATTGAGAAGAAACTCACATAACGTAAAGTTAACCATTTTAAAGTGAACAATTTAAGAATTGAAAGACATACTATTATGTGAAAAAATGAGTAGAAAGAGCTGACATACTAACTGTTGCATGACTGATCTGTCTGTATATCAATGTAAAATGAAGAATGTATCAATGTAAATTTCTCTTCAGGCAAAATTCTGAGAGAGATATTTAAGCACTTGTATCTCAGTAACCAGCACTATAAACAAAAATAAGGATATTCCAAAACGCCGTGTGATAATGATGATGGCGAACATCATCAAAAAGAAAATCTGGGTTTGCATGAATTAATTTTAAGGAACTCAGCAAGCACTCAGCATGGGCGTATAAGCTGAAATTTCTGTATCACTATAGCTTTATTTTGTTTGCCTTTTACTTCTTTATACATGGAAGCACATTCTTTGATTCTTATTTAAGTTCTCAGGCGTTTTAATCTAAAGTAGAGATATACTTCTCAGAGAATGTTATGTCTAAATTCTCTGCTGTTTATTGAACAGTATAGACTTGTTATGCCAAACTGGACCTACCACCTTTGGATGATTAAATGACAAGAGGGAGTTAGAATGGTTTTCCCTTGACATTTTGGGGCATCTGAATTTTGGTCTTGTGAATGTTAATGACTAAATTTTTACCTGCTTCTGAATTTTATATTTATTTAATTTCAGCCCCAGGGCACACCCAGCATTGTGGACATCAAAACTGTCCCTATAGCAGAAAGTATCACCCCACATTTTTTTTTCACTGATTAAATTACTTGGCAGTAATTTCAGTTTTGGTGCATACACTCACAACTGGAAAAAGGTGAGACACAGGCTGTGTTTTAAAAGTCAGACACAGAGATTCTCATGGATTGGAATTAGAACTGAGTGATGTCTATGTAG
The DNA here is from genome assembly GCF_000442215.2 of Lipotes vexillifer. Taxonomy (NCBI): domain Eukaryota; kingdom Metazoa; phylum Chordata; class Mammalia; order Artiodactyla; family Lipotidae; genus Lipotes; species Lipotes vexillifer. The sequence continues at coordinate 626,552 of NW_006782449.1, forward strand.
TCTCCAGTTGAAGGAGCTTAAGCCAAATATGACATCAAATGATTTACCTATTCCGTATGTAGAATATGTTAACCGTAAACATCACTGAATGTTTTTATGCCATTAGCTTCAGTCTTTTGTTATTTTATAGTGAGATACCAGGGTTAAATGTAAAAGCTAGAAATATATAAAATGTGAAATATTTGAAAGCAAGACTTCTGTTACTTCAAGCAGAGACTGTATATATGCTTATTTTGAAGGTTATAGGTTTTCTCTGTAACTGGCATACATTTACTCACATGAAAACCTCAACTCATCAACCGTTGCCCACTTTGTTTGTATTCTATGCTTATTCAACAAAGCTAAACACGAGACCCAGTTTAATTCAACATAAATTATTTTTATTATGGAAATTTTCAAGTGTACACAAAATTAGAGAGAATTATGTAATGAGCATTCCTTTACTGATTTCCTACTCCAACAGTTGTCAACATATAGTCAGTTTTATTTCATCTGTTTTCCCTTCCACTGGATTATTTTAATGCAAACTCCAGATATAATTTTATCATTAATACTTTTATATGTATCTCTTATTGACAATGACTCAACTGTAATGTAGTCATTCAAAATTATTAATATTATTTCTTTAATATTGTCTAACATTTAGTCATTGTGTTGACAAATTCTGCAGCATTAGTCAGAAATTAATAATCTAGGTTCTTCTGTACCTGAAAGTCTCATTAGAGAAGAAAATAACAGTATAAAGCAGAAAGCTATGGTAATTAGCCACTTACCTTTTGAGGCTGACAAACTATTTATGACATACGATTGAGTATTCCTGGTTTTGTCCAGGTGGAGTTTTATACGGTAAGGTGAGCATATGGAAAAGGATACCAAAAGGATTCATAATGGCAAAGAAAGAAGCTGTGTACCATGTCTGCTAGGGCATGGAGACGAGCGGGAAGGGGATTATCCTGAGACAGAGACAAGGGGCAAAATGGAGAGATTGTGAAAAGAGAGTCATTTGTGACAGTGAGTTAGGGGGTTTCTCCAGATAAATGATGAATTCTAAAATGGAAGAGTAATGGAGAATAATAGAAAATAATGAGTGAAACAAAATGATCAAGAGGTATCAAAGAAAGAGAGATGTAAAAAAACGAGAGTAAAAATGTTTAGATCAGTGCTCTAGGAGGGGCCTAGGCCATGGCTTTAGTTCCTCTTATTGCCAGTCTCCTTCACAGGGAAGACATGTTTTATGGCTGCGGTCATAATTTCTGACTCCAGGTAGTAACCAGACAGGTACCTCAACAGTTGGACTTCGTGACTTGACTTCCCGATGTGCCCAAGGTCACAGGTTTTTATGAGTGTGAAGTCCGGCCAAGTAATGGTAACAGGAAAACCTAGTTCATTCTCACACAGGGCAGAAAAGGAATTTTTGTCTTCATTCTGGTATTTTGAGTTGCTGAATAAAAATATGTTGTGTGTGACTACATCACGGCTAGTCTCTATAATGTGTTTGTTTAGAGACCCTACTTGTGTTGGCAAAACAACACCATCTTGAACCTCTTAGAATTATAAGCAGGATGTTGCTTTTTGGGTTTGGGGAAAAGGAAACAAAACTTTATTTACACTTACACTAAGTCCAGCTTATTACTTTTAAAGATTTAACTAGAACTTGATTTTGCCAATAATCTTTTTGTTAATTTGTGAAGTGTTTTTAACACCTCCAAATATAGGATACTGTTTTCTGTTTTGATGATAAAATAATCATTGTTACTATTTGTTATATCTCTCGTATTATAAACTAGATGCCTTATCTTTTCTCTTTAATCCTAACAAATTAATCAGATATATATGTTGTCTGTGTTTTAGAGTTGAGGATACTCAACCTCAAAGAAGGTCAAGTATGTTAAAGTTCACTCAGCTTGTATGCAGAAAGGCTAGGATTCAAACTTGATCTTGTAATGCCAAAGCGTGGACTCTTTCTATTATGTCATACCACCTAATTTGTGTAACATACCTAGTATAGTGCCTGGGACATGATGGTTATTCAAAAATGGTTATTTTTCTTACCACAAACGTTGGGAAACTGATATTGGTTCTCATACAAACATATGGTCACATATGTGTAAGTAACCCTGGAATGGCACAGGAATATTTTTAGGCTCTTTCTAGCCAGCTGGTCCTTCAGCTGACGAGAGAGTCTGAATTAGAAGTTACTTATAATCTGTCAGTTCATTGAGTGTGTTGTATAAGGAAGCACCTTAGGTACACCCTTTCTAGTAAGAACGATTGCTATCTGTTTAGTGTCCATCTTAGAAATTTACTGCATTTTAATATTCACTCAAGTAACAAGAGGATAGTATTAGTTTTCTTTTTTCTTTTTTTCTTCTCGATCCAGGAAAGCTGTAGCTTTTTATTGGTGTCTTAAACAAACCAGAGGACTTTTGTCTCTAGTTGGTTAAAAGGGAATGTTGCGCATCCTCTCTACTGCCTTTCTTTTTTATTTTTATTTTTTTAACATCTTTATTGGAGTATAATTGCTTTACAACGGTGTGTTACTTTCTGCTATATAACAAAGTGAATCAGCTATACATATACATACATCCCCATATCTCCTGCCTCTTGCATCTCCCTCCCACCCTCCCTATCCCACCCCTATAGATGGACACAAAGCACCGAGCTGATCTCCCTGTGCTATGTGGCTGTTTCCCACTAGCTATCTATTTTACAGTTGGTAGTGTATATATGTCCATGCCACTCTCTCACTTCGTACCAGCTTACCCTTCCCCCTCCCCGTGTCCTCAAGGGCATCCTCTACGTCTGCGTCTTTATTCCTGTCCTGCCCCTAGGTTCTTCAGAACCATTTTTTTTTTTTTTAGATTCCATATATATGTGTTAGCATATGGTATTTGTTTTCCTCTTTCTCACTTACTTCACTCTGTATGAGAGTCTCTAGGTCCATCCACCTTGCTACAAATAACAATTTTGTTTCTTTTTATGGCTGAGTAATAATATTCCATTGTATATATGTGCCACATCTTTATCCATTCATCTGTCGATGGACACTTAGGTTGCTTCCATGTCCTGCCTATTGTAAGTAGAGCTGCAGTGAACATTGTGGTACATGACTCTTTTTAAATTATGGTTTTCTCAGGGTATATGCCCAGTAGTGGGATTGCTGGGTCATATGTCAGTTCTGTTTTTAGTTTTTTGAGGAAACTCCATACTGTTCTCCATAGTGGCTGTATCAGTTTACATTCCCACCAACAGTGCAAGAGGGTTCCCTTTTCTCCACACCGTCTCCAGCATTTATTGCTTGTAGATTTTTTGATAATGACCATTCTTACCAGTGTGAGGTGATACCTCATTGCAGTTTATATTTGCATTTCTCTCATTAGAGAGATGAGAGATGTAGTGATGTTGAGCATCCTTTCATGTGTTTGTTAGCAATCTGTATATCTTCTTTGGAGAAATGTCTATTTAGGTCTTCTGCCCGTTTTTGGATTGGGTTGTTTGTTTTTTAGATATTGAGCTGCATGAGCTGCTTGTATATTTTGGAGATTAATCCTTTGTCTGTTGCTTCATTTGCAGGTATTTTCTCCCATTCTGAGGGTTGTCTTTTCATCTTGTTTATGGTTTCATTTGCTGTGCAAAAGCTTTCTTTTCTTTTTTTTAACATCTATTGGAGTATAATTGCCTTACAATGGTGTGTTAGTTTCTACTTTATAAAAAAGGGCATCAGCTTCATTAGGTCCCATTTCTTTATTTTTGTTTTTATTTCCATTTCTCTAGGAGGTGGGTCCAAAAAGGATCTTGCTGTGATTTATGTCATGGATTGTTCTGCCTATGTTTTCCTCTAAGAGTTTACAGCGTCTGGCCTTACATTTAGGTCTTTAATCCGTTTTGAGTTTATTTTTGTGTATAGTGTTAGGGAGTGTTGTACTTTCATTCTTTTACATGTAGCTGTCCAGTTTTCCCAGCACTGCTTATTGAAGAGGCTGTCTTTTCTCCATTATATTTTCTTGCCTCCTTTATCAAAGATAAGGTGACCATAGGTGCGTGGGTTTATCTCTGGGCTTTCTATCCTGTTACATTGATCTATATTTCTGTTTTTGTGCCAGTATCATACTGTCTTGATTACTGTAGCTTTGTAGTATAGTCTGAAGTCTGTGAGCCTGATTCTTCCAGCTCTGTTTTTCTTTCTTAAGATTGCTATGGCTGTTGGGGGTCTTTTGTGTTTCCATACAAATTGTGAATTTTTTTGTTCTAGTTCTGTGAAAAATGACATTGGTAGCTTGATAGGGATTGCATTGAATCTGTACCTTGCGTTGGGTAGTACAGTCATTTTCACAACGTTGATTCTTCCAATCCAAGAACATGGTATATCTCTCCATCTGTTTGTATCATCTTTAATTTCTTTCATCAGTGTCTTACAGTTTTCCTCATACAGGTCTTTTGTCTCCTTAGGTAGGTTTTTACCTAGATATTTTATTCTTTTTGTTGCAGTGGTAAATGGGAGTGTTTCCTTAATTTCTCTTTCAGATTTTTCATCATTAGTGTATAGGAATGCAAGAGGTTTCTGTGCATTAATTTTGTACCCTGCTACTTTACCAGATTTATTGATGAGCTCTAGCAGTTTTCTGGAAGCACCTTTAGGATTCTCTATGTATAGTATCATGTCACCTGCAAACAGTGACAGTTTTACTTCTTCTTCTCCAATTTTGATTCCTTTTATTTCTTTTTCTTCTCTGATTGCTGTGGCAAAAACTTCCAAAGCTATGTTGAATAATAATAGTGGTGAGAGTGGGCAACCTTGTCTTCTTCCTGATCTTAGAGGAAATGGTTTCAGTTTTTCACCATTGAGAACAATGTTGGCTCTGGGTTTGTCATATATGGCCTTTAATATGTTGAGGTAAGTTCCCTCTATGCCTACTTTCTGGACAGTTTTTATCATAAATGGGTTTTGAATTTTGTCAAAAGCTTTTTCTGCATCTACTGAGATGATCATATGGTTTTTCTGCTTCAATTTGTTAATATGGTGTATCACATTGATTGATTTGTGTATATTGAAGAATCCTTGCATTCCTGGGATAAACCCCACTTGGTCATGGTGTATGATCCTTTTAATGTGCTGTTGGATTCTGTTTGCTAGTATTTTGTTGAGGATTTCTGCATTTATGTTCATCAGTGTTATTGGCCTGTAGTTTTTTTGTGTGTGTGTGGCATCTTTGTCTGGTTTTGGTATCAGGGTAATGGTGGCCTCGTAGAATGAGTTTGGGAGTGTCCATCACTCTGCTGTATGTTGGAGGAGTTTGAGACGGATAGGTGTTTGCTCTTCTCTAAATGTTTGAAAAACTTCGCCTGTTGAGCCATCTGGTCCTGTGCTTTTGTTTGTTGGAAGATTTTTAATCACAGTTTCAATTTCAGTGCTTGTGATTGGTCTGTTTATATTTTCTATTTCTTCCTGGCTCAGTCTTGGAAGGTTGTGCCTTTCTAAGAATTTGTCCATTTCTTCCAAGTTGTCCATTTTATTGTCATATAGTTGCTTGTGGTAATCTCTCATGATCCTCTGTATTTTTGCAGTGTCAGTTGTTAATCTTCCTTTTACATTTCTAATTCTGTTGATTTGAGTCTTCTTCCTTTTTTTCTTGATGAGTCTGGCTAATGGTTTATCAATCTTGTTTATCTGCTCAAAGAACCAGCTTTTAGTTTTATTGATCTTTGCTCTCGTTTCCTTCATTTCTTTTTCATTTATTTCTGATCTGATTTTTATGATTTCTTTCCTTCTGCTAACTTTGGGGGTTTTTTGTTCTTCTTTCTCTAATTGCTTTAGGTGCAAGGTTAGGTTGTTTATTTGAGATGTTTCTTGTTTCTTGAGGATTATATTACTATAAACTTCCCTTTTAGGGGCTTCCCTGGTGGCACGGTGGGGACGTGGGTTCGAGCCCCAGTCTGGGAGGATCCCACATGCCACGGAGCGGCTGGGCCCGTGAGCCATGGCCGCTGAGCCTGTGCATCCAGAGCCTGTGCTCCGCAACGGGAGAGGCCACAACAGTGAGAGGCCCATGTACTGCAAAAAAACAAAAACAAAAGCAGACTTCCCTCTTAGAACTGCTTTTGCTGCATCCCATAGGTTTGGGGTCGTCATGTTTTCATTGTCATTTGTTTCTAGGTATTTTTTGATTTCTTCAGTGATCTGTTGGCTATTTAGTAGTGTATTGTTTAACTTCCATGTGTTTGTATTTCTTACAGTTTTTTTCCTGTAATTGATATCTATTCTCCTAGCGTTGTGGTTGGAAAAGATACTTGATTCAATTTCAGTTTTCTTAAATTTACCAAGGCTTGATTTGTAACCAAAGATATGATCCATCCTGGAGAATGTTCCATGAGCGCTTGAGAAGTATAATCTGCTGTTTTTGCATGGAATGTCCTATAAATATCAATTAAGTCCATCTTGTTTAATTTATCATTTAAAGCTTGTGTTTCTTCTTCTATTTTCATTTTGGATGTTCTGTCCACTGGTGAAAGTGGGGTGTTAAAGTCCCCTACTATGATTGTGTTACTGTCAATTTCCCCTTTTATGGCTGTTAGCATTTACCTTATGTATTGAGGTGTTCCAATGGTGGGTGCATAAATATTTACAATTGTTATATCTTCTTCTTGGATGGATCCCTTGATCATTAGGTAGTGTCCTTCTTTGTCTCTTGTAATAGTCTTTATTTTAAAGTCTATTTTGTCTGATATGAGAATTGCTGCTGCAGCTTTCTTTTGATTTCCATTTGCATGGAATATCTTTTTCCATCCCTCCCTTTCAGTCTGTATGTGTCCCTAGGTCTGAAGTGGGTCCTTTGTAGACAGCTTAAGTGTGGGTCTTGTTTTTGTATCCATTCAGCCCATCTATGTCTTTTGGTTGGAGCATTAATCCCTTTACATTTAAGGTAGTTATCGATATGTATGTTCCTATTACCATTTTCTTAATTGTTTTGGATTTGTTATTCTAAGTCTTTTTCTTCTCTTGTGTTTCCTGCCTAGAGACGTCCTTTGGCATTTGTTGTAGAGGTGGTTTGGTGGTGCTGAATTCTCTTAACTTTTGCTTCTGTGTAAATGTTTTAATTTCTCTGTCAAATCTGAATGAGATCTTTCTGGGTAGAGTAATCTTGGTTGTAGGTTTTTCCCTTTCATCACTTTAAATATGTCCTGCCACTCCCTTGTGGCTTGCAGAGTTTCTGCTGAGAAATTAGCGTTAACCTTATTGGGATTCCCTTGAATGGTAATTGTTGCTTTTCCCTTGCTGCTTTTAATATTTTTTCTTTGTATTTAACTTTTGATAGTTTGATTAATATGTGTCTTGGCATGTTTCTCCTTGGATTTATCCTGTATGGGACTGTGTGCACTTCCTGGACTTGATTGACTATTTCCTTTCCCATATTAGGGAAGTTTTCAACTATAATCTCTTCAAGTGTTTTCTCAGTCCCTTTTTCTTTCTCTTCTTCTTCTGAGACCCCTATAATTCGAATGTTGGTGTGTTTAATGTTGTCCCAGTTGTATCTGAGATTGTCCTCAATTCTTTTCATTCTTTTTTCTTTATTCTGCTCTGTGGGAGTTATTTCCACTATTTTATCTTCCAGGTCACTTATCCATTCTTCTTCCTCAGTTTTTCTGCTATTGATTCCTTCTAGAGAATTTTTAATTTCATTTATTGCGTTGTTCATCATTGTTTGTTTGCTCTTTAGTTCTTCTAGGTCCTTGTTACAAGTTTCCTGTGTTTTCTCCATTCTGTTTCCAAGATTTTGGATCATCTTTACTATCATTACTCTGAATTCTTTTTCAGGTAGATGGCCTATTTCCTATTCATTTGTTTGGTCTGGTGGGTTTTTACCCTGCTCCTTCACCTGGTGTATATTTCTCTGTCTTCTCATTTTTCTTAACTTCCTGTGTTTGGAGTCCTCGTTTTGCAGGCTGCAGGTTCATAGTTCCCGTTGTTTTTGGTGTCTGCTTTCAGTGGGTAAGGTTGGTTCAGTGGCTTATGTAGGCTTCCTGGTGGAGGGGACTGATGCCTGTGTTCTGGTAGATGAGGCTGCCTGTTTTCTTTCTGGTGGGCAGGACCACGTCTGGTGTTGTGTTTTGGGGTGTCTGTGAACTTATTTTGATTTTAGACAGCCTCTCTTCTAATGGGTGGGTTTGTGTTCCTCTCTTGCTAGTTGTTTGGCGTAGGGTGTCCAGCACTTTAGCTTGCTGGTCATTGAGTGGAGCTTGGTCTTAGCTTTGAGATGGAGATCTCTGGGAGAGCTTTTGTTGTTTGATATTATGTGGTTCGGGGAGGTCTCTGGTGGGCCAATGTCCTGAACTTGCCTCTTCCACCTCAGAGGCTCAGGCCTGACATCCGGCCAGAGCACCAAGACCCTGTCAGCCACATGGCTCAGAAGAAAAGGAAGGAAGAAAGAAAAAAATTAAATAAATAAAATAAAATAAAGGTATTAAAATAGAAAAAAAAATTATTTAAAAAAAAGTAATAAAAAAAGAAAGAGAGAAAGAAAGAAGAGAGTAACCAAAGGAAACAACAGATCCACCAATGATAACATGCGCTAAACACTATACTAAAAAAAAAAAAACGCCAAAAAAACCCACGGAGAACCCTAGGACAAATGGGAAAAGCAAAGCTATACAGACAAAATCACACAAAGAAGCATACACCTACACATTCACAAAAAGAGAAAAAAGAAAAACAATATATAAAAAAAATTAAAAAGGAATAGAGCCACCAAATCAATAAACAAATCTACCAATGATAATAAGCTCTAAATACTAAACTAAGATAAACATAAAACCAGAAACAAATTATATGCAGAAAGCAAATCCCAAGTCTATAGTTGCTCCCAAAGTCCACTGCCTCAATTTTGGGATGATTCATTGTCTATCAGGTATTCCAGAGATGCAGGGTACATTAGGTTGATTGTGGAGATTTAATCCGCTGCTCCTGAGGCTGCTGGGAGAGATTTCCCTTTCTCTTCTTTGTTCGCACAGCTTCTGGGGTTCAGCTTTAGGTTTGGCCCCGCCTCTGCGTGTAGGTCGCCTGAGGGCGTCTGTTCCCCACCCAGACATGATGGGGTTAAAGGAGTGGCTGATTAGGGGCCTCTGGCTCACTCAGGCTGGGGGGGAGGGAGGGGTATGGAATGTGGGGTGAGCCTGCGGCGGCAGAGGCCAACATGACATTGCAACAGCCTGAGCGGGGCAAGTGTGTTCTCCTGGGGAAGTTGTCCCAGGATCACAGGACCCTGGCAGTGGCGGGCTGCATGGGCTCCCAGCAGTGGAGGTGTGGATAGTGACCTGTGCTTGCACACAGGCTTCTTGGTGGCTGCATTAGCAGCCTTAGCATTTCATTCCTGTTTCTGGGGTCCTCGCTGGTAGCCACGGCTCACGCCCATCTCTGGAGCTTGTTTAGGCGGTGCTCTGAATCCTCTCTCCTCACGCACCCCGAAACAATGGTTTCTTGCCTCTTAGGCAGGCCCAGAGTTTTTCCTGGACTCCCTCCCGGGTAGCTGTGGCGCACTAACCCCTTCTGGCTGTGTTCACGCAGCCAACCCCAGTCCTCTCCCTGGGATCTGACCTCCAAAGCCTGAGCCTCAGCTCCCAGCCCCTACCGGCCCCAGTGGTTGAGTAGACAAGCCTCTTGGGCTGGTGGGTGCTGCTCAGCACCCATCCTCTGTGCAGGAATCTCTCTGCTTTGCCCTCTGCACCCCTGTTGCTGCGTTGTCCTCCGTGGCTCCGAAGCTTCCCCCCCACCCACCCCCTGTCTCCACAAGTGAAGGGGCTTCCTAGTGTGTGGAAACTTTTCCTCCTTCACAGCTTCTTCCCCGAGGTGCAGGTCCCATCCCTATTCTTCTGTCTTTTTCCTTTTTCCTTTGCCCTATCCAGGTACGTGGGGAGTTTCTTGCCTTTTGGGAAATCTGAGGTCTTCCGCCAGCATTCAGTAGGTGTTCTGTAGGAGCTGTTCCACGTGTAGATGTATTTCTGATGTAGTTGTGGGGAGGAAGGTGATCTCCACGTCTTACTCCTCTGCCATCTTGAAGGTGCTCCTCTAGTATTAGTTTTCATCTTGCCAGAATAATCCTTAAACTTTTAAATCATTCTGGGGGCACATTGATGTAAAGGCTTAAACAAGTATATTACAAGTGTAAGTGTAATTCATGTACATAAAAAATATATATACACACATATACATACACATATAAATGGACACATGGAGTAGAATATTTAGGTTGCCGAACATCTGTAAATATTTTACCTTCATTCAAAATGAAAATGTAAACATTTTTGCTGATGAACTTGAAGCTCCAACTGAGTAAGTACTTTAGCTTGATTTTATTTTTAAAAAAATTTCTGGCACTTTGAATTATATTGAAAGTTGACGTGTTTGCAAGTGTTTGCAAGTTGTAATATTAAGTTGCTATGGTCACACAATTTGTTTGCCCTACATAAATATGCAAATAGGTTTAAATTCATTGAATTATTAGTAGACTTGTAAACATTAGTTACTGGTTTATAGGGAAATGAAGAGCTCAGGCAAATTGTGTAAATTACCTTAAAGATTTTTTTTTGTACATATGAACAGTTTTAAATACTTTTAAAAATTACAAATGTAATTTAAATTACCTTGCAGAAATTTTAGAAAACAGAAGAAGTAGAGAAATATGGAATACCAATGTCTCAGCACAGTAACTGTTAACACAGTGGTAAATTTCTTTATTTTTTTCTATGCATTTTAAAAATTATCAGAGGGAACATACAATTTTGTATCCTAATGTTTTATCTTCTACTTAACCTTATAAGCATTTTGCTTAACCTTGATCTTAATGGTTTAAAAGATTGCATGCAGTATATACAAATAGTTAACCTTTTCATTTCCCATTTTCTTTCAGGCTGTTTCCCCTCCTTACCATAGACAAACAATCAGACACACAAATGAAAACATTCATCATTGATCCATTGAATTAGAGGACCTGTTTTATTTTACAGGCCTAAGTTTAAATATATTTTATTTAACAAATTAACTGCTTTTAATTACTGTGTCACACCTGAACTCACCATACCACCCAAACCAAGAACTAGAATATTGCCAATCATTTATATCTAATTTATATCTACATGTGTTTTTGCCCCATCATATCCTCCTGCCTGCTCTTAGAGGTAACCACTCTTTTGAATTTTGTGTCTCTTGTTTCCTTGCCCTCTGTTTATTTGTTTTGTCTCATACACAGTAGTGGCTAAACAATATATTGCTTAGTTGCACTTGTTTTAAACTTTATAAAAAGGTAACAGTAGATATGATCTTTTGGTACTTGCTTTTTTCACTTATCATTGTATTCCAAAGATTCATTTTGTATGCGGCTGTAGTTCAGTCATTTTTACTACTTACTAATAGTAAATAGGGAAAAAAATCCTAATTTGTTTATTCATTTTTCTGCCAATGGGCATTTGAGTTACTAGGAATTTTTGTTTTGTTTTTACTATTACAAACAGTGCTGTTATGAAGTCATCCATGTCTTCTATACACATGTGTATGATTTTCTCTTGAATATATATCTAGGAGTGGAATTACTGTGTCTTAGAATATACAAATGATCAACTTTATAAAGTTAAGTGAAATTCTTATCCAAAGTATATGACAGATTCTGTCAATCTTCATCCTCTCCAACACTTGACATTTACAATTTTGCCAATCGAAAGAGTAGAAAATGTTATCTTATTGTGCCCTTGGCTTGCATTTCCTTGCTTACTAGTGAGTTTGAGCATGTGTGTTTACTTTTCTATGAAATGCCTGTTCAAGTCTTTTGCCCATTTTTTCCCATTGGATCATTTGGCTTTCTTATTGTAGAAGTTCTTTATATGTTTTGAATGCTAATAGTTTGCCAGTTGTATTTATGACAAATATCTGCTCTTGGTTTGTATCTTATATTCTCATTTGTATAAGGTGCTTTTGATGAAAAGGAGTTCTTAATTTTATATAATTGAATTTATCCATCTTTATGCCTAGTGCTTTTAGGAACTTAGTAAATCCTTCCCTATATCATCATCTGTGTTTTCATATAAAAGTTTTAGACTTTTGCTACTGATATGTAAGTTCTTAATGCACCCATGGTTGATTTTTTGTTTATGGTGTAAGGTAGAGTTGCAGTTTCATTTTTATTCATGTAAATAACCTTTTTTTCATGATATATGTGTATGTATCCAGACCCTGTTTTTTGGCTCCTTATTTTATTCTATTTGTAAGTTTATCCCTGCACCAAAGCCATGCTGTTTTAATTACTGTAGCTTTATAATTAGTCTTTATTATATCCAGTAGGGCATATCTCCTCTCTTTTACTTCTTCAGAAATGTATTGGTTATTCTTGGCCCTTTCTTCTTCCATAATACATTTTACAGTCAAATTAATTATTCATCACAAGCTGTGCTGGAAAATCTCTGTCTTTCCCCTTTGTGCACCTGCTTCTATAAAACTCATGACTTTGAGAGCAGAGCAGAATGTACACTCTTTTCAAGTCAGTGTATCCCAACGAGAAGGGAAGGGGCTGAGCTACTAATGACCAATTCCGTATCCTAAACTCCTCCATCAGAAAAGTCACTGTAGTACTCTTGGGAAACACGGAGTGAAGGATGGGCCAGGAAGCTGGGGGAGCTTAGGGAAAACTTTTTCAAGGAAACTGAGGTGTGTGACTAAGACCTCCCTCGACTGCCAACAATTTTCTAAAATTTCCAAGACTGACTCTATGGAATAAATCAGTGTGCTCAGGCATACTGTGAGCACTCTGACACATAGCAGATGGTCCTTTGTGTATATTTATCCTACTAAAGAAATCAGCTTCCATTTTTGTGAAGATTCTATAACTTCTAAAATCTTTTTTGATTTAAATAAGAAGAGACATCTTACTGAAGTAAAAGATTTATTGTTAGTTTATGTTTCTAGGCTATTATCCTACAATTACTAAGACTTTTCTATATTGATACCTATGACATACAAAAAACTATTGACTAGCCTTCTGCACCTCCTAAAATTTCTTTAAGTAAAAAACCAGGACCTTGGGCTTCCCTGGTGGCGCAGTGGTTGAGAGTCCGCCTGCCGATGCAGGGGACATGGG
>NW_006782449.1:639679-717872 GCF_000442215.2 Lipotes vexillifer
GGCCGCTGAGCCTGCGCGTCCGGAGCCTGGGCTCCGCAACGGGAGAGGCCACAACAGTGAGAGTCCCACGTACCGCAAAAAAAAAAAAAAACAGGACCTTGAAGCAAGAGTTAAATGCCATTTTACTGTCATCCCTTACTCTTCCTTTGGTACATCTTTGAAAAGTAGAGGTTATCAGCAGAGACCACAGCCATTCCAGTATTTTTGCTTATGGCCACATTTCCCCCTTATATAATTCTTTTTATAACCTAGAAGGAGAAAGTTATGTAATATGAGGGAAATGTCTGCCTTTATCCCTTCTGATTACTTCTTTGTTAGCTTTAGGCTAGCACTGAGGATCCTGTAAGTGTGTGTCAAGTATGTCCCTAGGAATGACACAAATTCTATGGGTAATATTGGCCCTATAATACTAAAATCCTCTGTTGGTTCATGACCAAACATTCCAGAGTAATTATGTTCTTTTGAGGCAATATGTACTGCTTCTTGGTTCTTTTATACTGTACTAGAGAGAAATGAAGGTACTAAATAGTGGCCTGTGATTTAGTATTTTCCCTCAGAGCATGGAAGTTTTCGTGGACCAGGAACATACTGGCAGCATGAAACATTACACACATTCAGACACACATAAATACATATGGATTGGAAGCACTAAATCTTATATACATACTCAGACACACATATATACATATAAATATGATCATATGCACATACATACATGTGTGTGTGTGCATGTGCATGCACTGTGGGGTACCCTAGAATGCATTCTGAGGGTGTAAGGGGTAAAAGATGTATAAAGTGACAATCACACAAAGCCTTTTAATGCTACTGTGAGGCTTTGCCCTAAGTGTGGGAGCGTAGAGTACAGGCCAGCCAACACCTGCCATTTCAGGTTGGACTTGAAAGACTGTGTAAAGATTTGTCAGAAGAAAAAGGTAGGAAAGGGGACTTCCCCTCTTAGAGTCTCTCAGGCTCCTTTTTTGTCTCCTAAAGTTGAGTAGGTTTTTCCCAGGGTTCTATGCTCAGTCCTCTTTTCTCTCTCCTTTTCCTTGGTAAGCTCAGTGGGTCCCACAGCATCACTTAACACCTGACCAGGAATAACTTCCAGCTTTCTCTCTCCAGAGCTCATCTCTCTGCACAGCTCTGCAGGCTTTTATTTTCACCTGCTTGCTAGATTTCACCTCGATATCCTTAAGAGACTTTAAACTCAGTTGTGTTTAAAATGAGCTGATATTTATTAATGGCACCCTTCACCCAGATTTGAAACCTTAAAATGATGTTTGACTCTTCACCCCCTTGTGCCTCTTAGCTCCATTAGACACAGATGCACACCACAGTTTTTTATTGTTGTTTCACATCTCTTCCAAGTTCACTGCCACTACCCTAGTGTGTAGCTTTCAGTATCTGTTGTCTCTCATATCTCAGATCTCTTAAATGCCCAGTTGCTGGATTGCTCATCCTAATAATCACCATGTGATTCTAATTTTTTCACTGCCTTTCCATTGCTTTTAGAATATAATTGAATCTCCTTAGCTTGGTATTCAAGACCTGTATTCTAAAACGACTTCACATTCTAGGCTCAGCTCCCATTTATTGCTTTCATGATCTCTATGTGGGACCAAAGCAGACTGGTTCCAGTTTCCTATGTGTGACCAGAGCTCTTCTGGTTGTGTGCTTTATTCATTAATTCAACAAATATTTATTAAGCATCTGTGTGCCAGGCATTGTTTTTAGGCCCTTCATCAACATCCGTGAGCAAAATGACAGAAATCTCAATCCCTATCCTCACTCATCTGACCTTCTAGCAGGGAGAGAAGGTGAGGGAGGGGGCAATAAATATAAGAAATTAATGTATTTTGTAGTACATTAGCAGGTGGTAGGTACCAGGGGAGAAAACAGAGCAGGATAGAGGGTGGGGGAATAAAGAGGGAGGCTGGAGGGGGAGGTGTCTGGGGGCAAGAATGTGATGGTGTTTGAAAATAGGCCTCTAGTTCTGCTATAGTTTCTTGTTCTTTAGTCCCCCCACCCTGCCATTTCTTCTTGTCAAATCCAAATGGATTTGGGGATCTCTCTCCAGTGGCACCTCCTCTGTGAGGCCTGCCCTTATCCCAGCTGAGGTCAACTTCCCTAAGTATCCATGACTTTCTCATTGTTGTTGCCCTTGCTTAGTGACAAGTATAGTTTCTTCTTTGGGTTTCTCAATTATTTGTTAATTTATCTTTGCTTTCCTATTAAGAGCTGAGATCTTTGAAGAAAGGGTTTGTTATACTGACTTTTATGGTTTCTTCAGGGTAGTGGTTAACAGCACTGGCTTTAGAGTCTGCCTGGATTTGCATCCTGGCTCCATCACTTACTAGCAGTGGGACCTGGGCGACTTACTCGAGCTCTGTGCCTCAGCTTCCTGATCTCTGATCTCTCTGTCTCAAGTGGATTGTTTTCTGCCTGATGTTCTATGTCATTCTCTGTTTGTCTTTTACATTATCACACTTTCTAAATTGTGGTTATTTGTGTGTTTGCCTTCCTTCCCTGAATGTAAGCTGCAGGAAGGTAGAGAGCATTGTCTTTGTTCCCTGTTTGTCCCCCTCCCACTTGAAATGAGTAGATGTCTGTATGAGTAATGTGAAGGTGTTTGGAACACCTTGTGTCCTGTATATTTATATAGGATTAGGGTTAGGGTTAGGGAAGATACACAAATATACTAGGAGATGGACAGTGAACATTTAGGACCATTGAATACAAATCCTTTGTTCATACTTCTTAATGATGAAGAAAAATAATATCCCCTTTCCCATGGTTTCTACTTTGTCATAATCTGTTTCCCTTAGAAATCACATAGGCATACTCTCCTTTAGCATCTTTCTGTTTATGGTTTTGGTAGCATCGATTTTTTGTAAAAGAATAACCTGTACATGATTATAAGATATTTTGCGAATCTAAATGCAAAAAAAAAATAGTATTTTATAATAATGGATGAGAGAAGAGAGAAGGAGAAAGGGTTTTAACACTCTTCTATTGAGTTTCAGCCCCTGCACATGTGGTAGTTCCTGGAATGATGGTAGTCAGTACTGATTCCCAAGCGCGTCGCCTCTGCTGACTGGAAATATAGAGTGATGGGTCCAGGCTTCCAAGAATATGTGACTGTCCTTGAGGGAGTACTAAAATTAACCTGTATTCTATCCAAATTCTTATAAACCATTAATACTTTATAACCATTAATCTCCATATTATTTCCCTATGTAAATTAACCCTGAGTGTATGGTTTAATATATTTACTATTGAAGGTCTAACATGTAAAAAGAACTATAGCACATTTCAGCCAAAGCAAAATGGTTCAGTTTTACCATCCCTAAAGTTGATCTATGTTTACATCTGTTTATAACATCTGAGCATCCCCCCACCCCCCATCGACCTAATGCTTCAGTGCTCTCTTCTAATAAAAAAATCAATATACGCATCTAGCACTCATGAGTAACCCTGTAATAATAAACAGAATGCATGCAATTGAAAAAAATAATTTCAGGAAAAAACTGATTAGGATTGTGCTCAGCCACAGTCTTTTTAAAAAATAGATGTTATGCAGTATTAGGAATATAATCTTTTAATTTGATGATACCATTTTCTTGAGAAATCCTCAAAATTAAAATGAAATGTGGTGTTCTTTTCCCTTGCCCAATTAATGATGCAGTTTAATCTAAGGGATTCTAATTAAGTTGTTTTAAACCTTTGACTTAATTCAATTCTATAATTCTATTTCTGGCTCTCTTGTTTTTTTTTTTTACATCTTTATTGGAGTGTAATTGCTTTACAATGGTGTGTTAGTTTCTGCTTTATAACAAAGCGAATCAGTTATACATACACATATGTTCCCATATCTCTTCCCTCTTGCCTCTCCCTCCCTCCCCCCCTCCTTATCCCACCCCTCTAGGTGGTCACAAAGCACCGAGCTGATCTCCCTGTGCTATGTGGCTGGCTCTCTTTTTTGATGAACGTTTATAATGTGAACATTTATAAAGGAGTGTTTATGTTCTGAATGGTCAATTTGATATCAAATAATACATGAAAATATTTCATGATAACAAGTGTATCTTTTAAAACAGGAAATCTTTATTTTCCTAGAAATACAGTTGTTCTATTTTTAAGCTATGTTGTATTGCTAATTTTCCATTTCACAAAATTTTTACATTAAAAAACAAAATATTCTTTAAAGTATGACTGCTTTAGACCTTTGCAAACACATAAACTTTTTATGCAAAATAGGGAATATACAATTCAGATTATTCACTCTTTTACTAATCTTTGATGGTTGCACTTTGATAAATAAATAGATCATCTAGGATTCAATAGGCCAATTGCAGCATATAATAGCTATTCAGAGGCAATTAAACTGCCTTTTTTCATGCCGGTGTGTGAGCTGCCCTTTACAACCTTCAACTTGATTCGTGGTGATTCAAAATTAACTTAAAAGTCTTGTTTGCTGACAGCTTAAAGCTTAATTGACTGAAAGCCAAATAGAGTGTGTTCTGTATTCAGCACTAAGGCTATTGATAAAGCCGTGTGTAAATTGCGCATGGTGAAAGACAGCGATTGGGCCTCCTGTTCTTGTATTAGTCCACAACTTAGCATTGCTGCACAGTCAGAATTGCTCTGTCAAGTCTTTTATCACACCAGGTTAACTCTCTCTGGAGCTCCTCCAGCAGCCGAGCAGTCCACTACTGAGCTTCTGCGATACAGTGGGGCCTGTGATAATTCTGTTACTTATTTGTGGTTTCATTTTTTTTCTTTAATATAGTATTGACCTTTCATTTCTGAACAGGACTGTCAGTAGCGTATTTCAAGAACCTACTGATTTTCTATATTTGTCACTTTGGGAAAGAGCAGGGTGTTTAGGTTTAGGGGTTTTGAAAAATATTTTGAGAAAAACAAGTATCATAATGTTGATGTATCTCTCTTATAAAAATTAAATCTAGCCATTTTGAACATTTGATTAGGCTAAGGAATGCATGCTTAATAGTCTCGAGTATAATGTGACTGTTACCTTACACTAACAATTACACTGTCGGATTCTTTCAATACTTTTACACAAAAAATATATCAGGGATTATAGGTGCCTTATAGAGATGTACATTTCTTATTTTAAAATTGATCCTTAAGAAGTAAATGAGATGGATTATTAATATATACTAGTATATTCTATAAAATTTCATAGTTATACCTTTTTCCAAATAAACCTAAGTAGATCCAGTTGTATAGGAGAAGATAATTTGCATACAAGTATGTATTAACAAAGAATGAAAAATTTAGAAGCAAAGCTAAAACAGTTCTCAGAAGCACTTTACTGTTGTCAGCTATTATGTTTATATATCTTGGAACTCTGTATGCTTTATTTTGTAGATTTTGATCTGGTATTGATTTAATAACTTAGAAATGTAATCTGTTTTGAAGATATTTCATAAGTAGCAATTAAGTTTTAAGTTTGTCTTTTTGGATTAATTCTTTGTACAGTGACATTTAAATATGTTTGTCATGAACTCTCCCTTCTATTTTTTATTTCTTATCCTAATTTTATACAGTCAACTCTTAGATTCAATAAGCAGATTCCCTACCTTTTATGAAATTTTTTTCACTTACCTTATGTTGTCTACATTAGTTAAATATTTGAAATGTGATAAAGCTGAAATTGCCTATTTTATGTCCTTACATTTTAGTGTAGTTGTTTTAGTGTTTAGGACATTCCAATGAAAAATATAAAATAAAATCCAGTTTTGTTAATGATTTTGTTGGAAGTAATGCATATAATAATGAAAATGTCTTTTCATTATTCTGTATATAGATTATACATGATGGCATTGAAAATATATTCTGCATCTTAAACATTTGCTTGCAAAAAGTTCTTTTTAATTTCTGTATCTTTTCTTTTTACTTTAACAGAAGACTTAAAATTGTATATTGCTATCTCTTATTGATATTCTGGTAACCATAGCTATCTAATTTTACTTGCCTTCCAATTGATTTCCAATAAGAACGTAGTCTATTCGTAAAGAATCAGGATAAGTTGCAACTTGGTTTCAAAATGACTATAATTTAAAATAGTGTTACTCCTATATACTTTTCAATAAAATGGTAATCATGCTTCAAAATGTAAAATCCAGGAGAGTACTGGTTTTATTGAAGTTTCACCTATACCCAGTGAGATTTGAAAGTCAAGAATGAATTGCTTTTATTGATCATGTTTTTGTATTAACAGCTAATCTAACATATTTTTAAAGGCATGAATTATTTGAAAACAGCATTTTGTTTATTTTTCATAACATAGTTGTTTAGTATATACAAAACAATTGTATTGTTAGGAAGGGCAAATAAAATCCCTTTTCTTATTTTTACCTTAAAAAAAAAGGGAGGCTAAATTTAATTGTAGAGATAATAAATCAATTTTGTTTTAAAGTAATTAAACAATTGTAATGATGAAAAAGCAAAACTTATTACTTAAAATTTAGTGTAGCGTAAATGTTGATTGGTATAAATAGATGGTATAAATATTGATTCTGCAGTCAGTAAGAGATTAGCAGTGAGAGATTCGTGGTACACATTCTGAAAAGGATGAAAGCACTTCGTCAGGCTTTGCTGACTTTGCCAGCACTGTTTCGTAGATTAAAAAATGAGAACTTACCTGAGGTTCTAAAAGAGTTTACCTGTTTCAAGGAGGGTGAGGTCAAAGTCAAGTCCAGTGGTACAGATTTTATAGATTATACATTTTTAAAAATACTACATTTTCTGGAAAATTGTTATAATTGCAAAACTTTATATTTTTATTAATTTATTGCAAAACTGTTTTTAGGTTTCTTTGACATTCAGGGCTCTTCTAGGAAAGTGTGACTAATTTATATTCACAATATTGATGCTAACTTTGGATATTCTCCCTTTCTCTTTTTATCTGCATATTATACCTTTACATAAGTTGATGTTTTAGTTTTACTTTTTTTTTTTTTTTTGCATTTTTCCAAAGTTTCTCTTTCTATTAAGCTAAAAGAATATTTTTGTTTAGTTATCTAAATACTCGGAAGATATCAAATGTCATCCAGTTAAATAAAAAATGTTCATATAATATCATGACTCTCATTTAGGTTGAAATCTGTATAAAAATTGAAAGTGATAAGTTGTAAAACTGTAGATGAGATCATAAGTATCTGGCCATATATATATATATATTTTATTTTTATTTTTTTTTTTTTTTTTTTTTTTCTTTTTTTTCGGTGCGCGGGCCTCTCACCGTTGTGACCTGGCACGTTGCGGAGCACAGGCTCCGGACGCGCAGGCTCGGCGGCCACAGCCCATGGGCCCAGCCGCTCTGCGGCATGTGGGATCCTCCCGGACTGGGGCACGAACCCGCGCTCCCTGCACCGGCAGGCGGACTCCCAACCACTGCGCCACCAGGGAAGCCCTGGCCATATATTTTTATTTGAGCTTTTAAAAAAGGAGAATGAATTAATGTCTTTCAGAAATGACATTTTCATTAATATTAGCTTGAAATTGAGAGGACTAGTTTAATAGCGTACAAGAAATAACTTGTATAAGTACAGAGAAAATTACCTTGACCATCAGATTTATGCTAAAGTCCAGTAACATTACTAAATAATATCATTCTATATTATTTACTCAGTCTTTCAGGTAATAGAAAGAAGATAAATATATCCTAATTTTATCTCTACCTCATGATATCTAAAATAATGCAGGGCCCATTATAGTTGATACTCAGCAACTGAGATAATCATATATTGAAAGAGATAGGAATAGCACCGATAAAAGAAGCATTATTTTAAAATACGTTCAGGATCAAAGCCAAGATTACTTCCTGATGAATTCTCTGTTGTGATTAACTTAATTTTATTTGGCTTATATGTGATGGTGAATTATATATGATGCTGAATGCTAGGAAAGACATCAGATTTTATTTGGATAGATCAGACAGGAAAGCATTGATAGTAACTCTGTGGGTTATGCCATGTTATCCAAAAGAGGCTGATCACTATATTGATGTCCTTTTTACTAATCATTTGAGTAAATCGCCCTCTAATCTAATGGTAAATATGTATTAATATTTGGGAGTATTTTTAGATAAGACAATGCATGGTTAAACAGAGTGGTTGAGACATCCCTGAGTGCTAATGAGTACTTACTTGGTAGTCTATACTAATGCTTTAGTGGATGCTGAACAAGTTTAGATGTTAAGCTTTTTAGGAAGAGTGAATGATGGCTAATGATTATTTAATGACAGATCTCTGGACTGAAAGGCATTTAGCACTCAAAGTATACTGCAAAGCCTATTTCTCAAAGCTTCAGACAGGTTTATTTGGTCTCACCTTGAATAGAACAGTGCTGTATTGATTTCATTGGTGTGGATATAAACACACTATCGGCTTAGAATAGCACTAGTATGCAGTAGAAAATGATTGTCTTAACCCTTATGGAGACCCTAAGCTATTCTCTGATATTACGACACGAACTTTGGAAATGATCACGAACTTTTTTGCAATATTTGGCGTTTAGTTTGTGAGTTTGGAAAATATTTGTGCGTGTGAGCTTATAGTAGACATTAACTGACATGGAGGCTTATGTAGAGGTAACTAAAACTTAAAGTTATATTTTTAATTAGTGTTTTCCCCCATATACTGAGCATAAACATTATTACTATTCAGAAACCAAATATTAAAATTATCTGCTATTCAACAGGGTAACAGTTGCTTAGTTACTTTGTATTTTTTCAGTATGCTTCAATATGCCATATATATATATATATATATTCCATATAAAATCCAATTTAATGTAGTTGCTTCATATGCTTAATAGAATAGCTTCCCCCAAATTTTTACATTTGTTATAGACAGCCCCAGTAGAAAATAAATATAACATTATTAGATACTATAGACTAAAACTTATTTTGACTTTTTTTCTAATTATAAATATTGTTTTCTTGTTAATTTTTTAAGAAATGTTTTGAATTATGCAGTATTTGAAGATACCTAATATAGATTTATCTTGGAGCAGGTGTCAAATATTAACTAGTTTCTATGCAACAAAACACTAACTTAACAGTCTTTGAAGATTCTAGAGCTCGAGCTGGAATGATGTTGCCATGAGTGCCCACTCTCTTTGTGCCCTTCACCTTGTCACTTGAACAATTAACCTACTTGACCTTCCTTATCTATAAAATATGGGTAAGTTCGGTTTGAAGAGCTCTGTGATCCCCTTTTCCTCTAAAATTCTGAAATTTCCCACTAACAGTCATCTAATCTTGGACCTAGGAGATGTTTTACACATGTTACTTCTGGGTGTTTTCCTTTCCTCTTAAATTCTTAATGGTTTATCTGTTTTTGTAAAAGAATTTGGAAAGTGATTGTAGTAGCATATAATTATGTCATTATAACAATATTTTGTAGAAATCAAAAACATTGTATAAAATATTAGAAAAATTATTCAATTTTTCTTTTGCTGATAGGAGAAACAATTTTATTTGAGAAAAATTGTAAGCCTAAAAACATCAATATACATGTATTTTCTAGGTTTTTACATATGGAAGTATCTGTCTTAATAAAAGGTGAATTAAGATAAGAGAAGATTATAAAGCTATCTCTTCACAACTCCTGAGTAACCTAATGATTTGAGCAAGTCGGGCAGAATTTTGAGGAAATGATTATGTATTGTCATGAAACAGGAGCAGATTTTTTTTTTTTTTTTTCTTGCGTTATGCGGGCCTCTCACTGTTGTGGCCTCTCCCATTTGCGGAGCACAGGCTCCGGACGCGCAGGCTCAGCGGCCATGGCTCACGGGCCCAGCCGCTCCGCGGCACGTGGGATCCTCCCGAAACGGGGCACGAACCCGCGTCTCCTGCATCGGCAGGCGGACTCTCAAGCACTGCGCCACCAGGGAAGCCCAGGAGCAGATTTTTTTAAAAAACAGTCTTTTAAAATAGCATGACATCTTAAAAACCTGAGTATCTGATCACATAGATGCATAGGTAAACATTAAATTTTGCTCTCAGTGTTCAGTTAAGGAGTGGTAGCTTTTCCCAATCCATAGTTGTAACTAATCAATGACTTCCATATCCGGGGTGCCTAGGTGTATATGCTTAGCTCTTTTCAGTTAAATGTTGGAAGGATTTTGTAAAAATTCAAGGCTCAAAGGCTGTTTTAGTTTGATATGTACAAGATAGGTAACTCAGATCCAAATTACAAGTAGAATTAACTAGTTAATAGGAAATCACATAAAACAGTTACATGCTTATTTGAGAAGGTACATAATAAAAGAAATCATGTAAACAGAAAAAAGGTCTGTGACCAAAGCATTTGCCAAATAACAACTAGAGTCAATTTGATAGACTAGTTATCCCCATCACAAAATGAGGAAATGTAAAATAATTTTTAAATTATCTATAATAATTTAAAAGGCACATAATTCATATGTAGCTTAAAAAATGATGAAAGCATAAAAGTGTAAAGAGATCAGAAATGAAAGTCCTCTGTAGCTATCTAAGCAATTCAGGTTTTCTTTTTCTTCAAGGCTCTCTGAAGCTACATAGAAATCTCCTTGAAAAAAATGGACTAATATGTCATTTATACACATCTGTATTCCTTTGGCTATAGATGGTCTACTTTTTCTGTAGGTTTGGGCTAACAATGAGTATACTCTTAACAGTTTGAGGCTGTGGCTTATTTTGTCAATGGCTTTTAGACTGTTAGCACAAATGCTTAGTTAACTTGTGCTTATTTGCTTTTTTCTTTTTCAAAGCTTTGCTTTTTTGATCATTTATTAATATGATTAGTAAATTAAAAGTCGAAGATGTCTTTGACCTTTTTATTTCTCCTTTAAATTTCTTATCTCTTTCTCTTCTTATTTTATTTCTCCTTTAAATTTAAAAATACTTTTCCTTTAAATTTAAGGATTTAAGGTGTAACAGTTTATTTCTCCGTGTGCTGTAATACACAGGTATAAAATCTTCATAGAGTGTATTCTAAGAGCCCACCAAATGTTAAGTCTCATGTGTTCCATTTGATCTTTTAAAGAAACACATCATCGTGTCTATTTCAGTATTGTAAGTAAATCTCATTGCAGAAATTGCCTTTTTCTGAACATTAACTGTATGAAAAAAATTGAGAATTATTCGCTATGTTTTCAGATTTATATAATTTTACAAGCCACTAACCACTATTTCTGAAATATTTATTTCCTCATGAAAAAGCTAATAATGGTCTTCTTAATGTTAAAATTCGTGGTTTTTAAAACTTGACCTGTATCTCGGATTCACCCTTGAAAGGTAAAGTGAACCAAGAATTGAACATTATTCTTGATAATTATTAGCTACAAGATTCTTGATTACACAGATGCCTTAGATGGATATTTGGAATTTTTAAAATCTAGTTTTCTTCCAAACTGAGAATGTTCGCACTAAAAGGAAAAGGAAAAGGAAAAAATTGGATTTTTTTGATGGTCAGGTAGAGAATAAGGAGAAAAATAAGATAATGCAGATCGTGGAAAATGGGTGTAGAACTTGTCTGTGTTAAGAATAAGAAATTGTTACAAGAATTGCTCTAAAAACATACAAGTTGCTCTTAAAGCTTAAGGTTTCTAATTTTCAAAATAATTGACATACCCCTAAGGCAGTGATAATATTAAATTCCCTTTGCAAAAGAGCATCATTTTGGAGTGTTCATTTCTTCTGCTTTTATCTGATTTTGTAGAAAATAGATGTGAGGTATTTTCTGAAATGCACACACACACACACACACACACACACACACACACACACACACACTACACCTATGTGCGAGAGGCATTATTTTAAAATGGCTTAATCAGCAGCCGTAGAAAGATGTATGCATTTGCAGAACCTATTATGGTCCAGCAGGGGGCCATCGAGCATGCATACAAATTAATAGCATGTTTGTTTATTTCAGTTTTCAAGTCGGGGGGTGGGGCGGTGGGGCGGTGGCGTGTGGATAGAGCAGCAGCACCAAAAACAGCAAAAGCCTCATACGTTTGGGGAGCAGCTTCCATGTGCCCCGTCAGTAGGTGTGAGGAAAGCACTGGCAGATATGTCACAAAGCAACTAAAAATTATTTTTAATGCAGTGGAGGGAACGCTTATGCTGACGGCGGAGTGAGAGTATTCTACACAACACATACTAGCTTTGGTAATAATATGAGAGTTTAGAAATAAATGTTGAAGTTCCCCATGATTGTCATTTTTAATCAGTACATCTGTTTTTCCCAAGGAGGTAGAGAGGAAGATTCAAAAATTTCCATGTTTTATTTTATTTTATTGAC
This sequence comes from Lipotes vexillifer, assembly GCF_000442215.2. Classification (NCBI taxonomy): domain Eukaryota; kingdom Metazoa; phylum Chordata; class Mammalia; order Artiodactyla; family Lipotidae; genus Lipotes; species Lipotes vexillifer. Next base: position 651,994 of record NW_006782449.1, read on the forward strand.
ATCAGAAACACAGGTAGAAATTTACATGTTGGCCATATAACCGTCTGCCATTTTATTGTTTTTCCATATTATCAAAATTTATTTGCCACATTTTGTAAAAAGTGGAAGATTTTTCAGTGTTCTAAGTTGTGTCAACAAAAGTGAAAATAATATAATATTCATATAAAAGCACGTGGCTTAAGAAAAGGAACTGAATTACGTAAGTTTTCAATGGCATAGACTCAGATTCTTTTTGTGAGCTTATGAAACCTGCATTCACCACCAAAGAGAGTGACATCTATGAGTTCTTTTTCACATGCTGATTGTCACCAATCTATGTCTTTTTATGTTTCCATTTAACAAATTCATCTTTGAAGTATTCAACTGAAAACTGTGGTATATTGGAAACTTAAACCTAATTAGTGGAATACTATACCATTTTAAGACCAAATTCTCTTAAAAATAAATTAGTAGCAAAAGATTTTTCCTTATTTTAAATATTGTGTTTTTTTAAATACATTTATTTATTTTTATTTATTTTTTTGGCTGCGTTGGGTCTTCGTGGCTGTGAGTGGGCTTTCTCAAGTTGCGGTGAGCGAGGGGCTACTCTTTGCTGCAGTGCATGGGCTTCTCATCGCGGTGGCTTCTCTTGTTGCGGAGCACGGGCTCTAGGTGCGCGGGCTTCAGTAGTTGTGGCACAGGGGCTCAGTAGTTGTGGCTCACGGGCTCTAGAGAACAGGCTCAGTAGTTGTGGTGTGCAGGCTTAGTTGCTCCGTGGCATGTGGGACCTTCCTGGGCCAGGGCTCGAACCCATGTCCCCTGCACTGGCAGGAGGATTCCTAACCACTGCGCCACCAGGGAAGTCCTTAACTATTGTTAATAAAGCTTATTTGGAAGATTACAATTACATATGGAGTAAAATTTGACATTTTTATGGCATTGTACTTTATCCAGTCTTAAGCAACCCTAAGAGTAGCAGCCAGTAGGTACGGGGAATGCTCTGGCTAAACATGTGGAAACAATTTATTTACAACTGTGAAAATGCCACCGAGGGCCAACATTTTTCTCATTATGATTTAAAACATAGATTAAAACATAGATTTTAAAATTTCAAAAATACGCTTCTAGCTCAGGGTATCAAGACACTAAAGCTAAGAATGTTGTATACTTAATGTGTGTGCATATAATTATGGACACCAATGTGTATATGTATTTGTAAAATTAACGTTTTTGATTAGCACAGTATAATTATTTAAAAGGCATATCTTAAAAATAAATTAATATTCCATTAGGCAACTAGGTATATTAATTTATATAGTAGTCAGTCAGAAGTAAGTAGAAATGATTTTTATTAAAGTACATCTAAGAAACAATTAGAACTCAACTCACACTTGAAGATCTAGTTTCTTTTAGGTACTTCTATTGTTTAAGTTCTGAAATGTATTAAAATATATTTTCATTTGACATATTTCACTGTCCTGTACTATTTAAACTCATCTTTACCTAATATACAATTTTATATATGTTTTTCCTAATAGCTGCTGATAATACCCCATCACATTTAAAATGTCAATGGGGCTGAGAAAAGAGAAACAGATAAAAATGAAAATTTGGAAGAGTATTTTAACTGGTCTGAAAAAAGAAAGAAATTTTTTGTACTTTTATTGGCTAATATTTGTAGAGCTTCGCACTGTAAACAGTAAATCATGTGTCTTAATTCTGAAAGTTCCCTTGTCTTTAAGATTGCCTGTGTTAACAAAGTTCACTTTGCTAAATTTACTTTTGTTCTTTAATAATTAATCATAACCTAATATTGGCAGATACACTTTACTGCACATAAAAGAGTTGTAAAGAACTACAGTAGAAACTATTTTCTAGTTTAATCCAAATTATTATTTTAAGTAGTCTTTACATGCTGCCCTTTGAATAGTTTTCTGCTCTGAGATCTTGCAACTTACTTTTTCCCAGTCATTCCTATAAAGTCTTACAAAGCCAGTTATTTAATAATATATTAACACATATACCTATTAACTACGAATTGTATTTTTTGCTTTGCTAGGCAGCTCATAGTAAAAGCAATTTATTTTTCATTGATACAGTTCCAAAACATATTGTTAAATTATGAAAGTGAAGAAAAAACATTTAAAATTGTACTTTCATTTTACTATAGTAAATAGACATTTCTGAATTTTAAGAGTGATGTTTTAGAGTATATTGAAATTTATATCAAATGCAGGAAATATTTGTATCATTATGAGTGTCTCTTGGACTCTATTATTGCCAGGAATTTCTAGCATAAAATTGGTGTGCTAAAATTAATCTGGATGTAATGTTTTGGTTTAAAAAACCCTAATGATATGCTTGTAATACAGTTTTAAATATAGTTATAATCTCAAAGTGAATTGTGATGGAATTTAACTACATCATTTCATTAATTTTTACTAGAATTACAGACATTGTAACATAGATAAGTCAGCTATAAAAAGCATTCTGATACTGAGTCCTAAACAAAGAATCAAATTTTTGACGACAATATTTCCAGGTCAAATCACCCAATTCTTAAAGTATATTCTCAGAGTAGTAATTGGTGGTATATTCTTCTTTAAGGTTTTAATACCTAATACAATAACAGAGCTCCATCAATATATGGCAAATAGCAGATATAAAGTATCTGCTGGTAGGCCATCTCTCATGAAACCGCCCTTAGCCTTAATTCAAATCCATTGATTCCTATTCCAGTTAAAACTGAAGAACTTAATATGTCTTTTAATCCTTTTATTGTAAGCTAGGATAAAATTAATTTTACCCTGGAACTGCACAAAGCCAATTAACATGATCTTTAGAGTTATTTAGTAAAGTGCTTCAAACTGTTAAATTTATCTTGACCTCTTGGTTGCACTCTCTGACTGCTTTTTAAATGAAGTAATCAATATCTCGCAGCCCTTTAAATAGCTTAAACTTCTCAAACATTTTACCTGTGTTCTAGTTAAGCTGTAAGTAAAGGATTTACTCCTACTCCTGGAAAGCTAGGGTCATTTATGCTAAATCTAAAGACAATTATGTACTTTTGAGGAACACTGTGTGAATTAAATGGTTGTTTTAATAAAATCAAAGGCTCATATTTTGTTTAAAGTAACCCAATAATGAGGAAACATTATTTTCACACAGAACATGTATTCTGTCTGCAACTTCAAATTTAGAACATTTATGTCCTTTCCCATTGCATGTAGCTTCTGTTTTCCACACAGGGCTAGTTGAAGGTATTAATTTTCTTACTGTGATAGGGTGATCAACCGTCCTGTCAAGAAAATGGATCTCTGTGTCACCCTTTAGCATGATTAAATGGAGGCATGTCTCTGTGAAAAAACACCAAATTTTCATGAGACAAATGAAACTGTAGAAAGATCTACTTTTGCAGAATTATCTTATTTTTAATATCTCAGAACCTCCTATTTGTTGTCAGTTTATTTGTAGGAAAACATTGCAGCTAATTGTGTATATCTTGTATTATTTAGGAGAAAACACAGGCGAAGCCAATAATTTTAAATGTTTCCAAATTTGAAAAAAATAAAGAATCAGAAATTGCTGTGTTGTTGTTAGAATAGTAGCAGGGATGGGCATCTGTCACCTTATACATTTACTAATCAGTCAGTGTCTCTTTTAGGGAATCCTTTTCTTGTTCTTACTTCTTTCCATGTTAACAAAGAGCTATCATCTTTTCAGACCTGAGCACTGATAAAAATTACATACCATAGAATTTCAGCATCAGTAGTGTTCATAGCCAGTTAGACAGTGTTCTTATGAGCTTGTGCACATGCCAAACTTTAAGTTACACCAAGTGATGTACTTGACAGCTAATTAAGATTTCATATTTTGGCCACTTAGCAGAGGGTACCTGTTATGATTCTTTCTATTAGCTTAAGAATAAAATTTACAAACGGCAGTTTTAAAGAACATTATTAAAACTTCCCTAAAGTCTTAATTCCTTCCCAGGAAGTGGGAGTTAGGACAAGATTGAGGTAACTAAACAAAAGGAACATAGAGAAGGTGGGGGACCAGGGTGGAGGTGGAGCTCTCCAAATGCCCCTGTTGTTTAATTTCCTACTGGAAGCAGCCCATGTGTGCTCCGTGCCCGCTCCGCCTTCGAGCATGGCTGTTGCAGAGGCTGACCGGCTGGGGTCAATGCCTTGCCTATTGATCAGTATCCCTGCAGTCCCTTGCTCCAGCAGCTGCTTCATTGGCTTCTTTCAGGGCCTGCTTCAGTACATTAGAATAGAAATCCATAACCAGAGCTGTGCTCATCCAAGCAGGGGAAGAAACTAAATTAAATGGTATAAAACAATCTTGGATCAGGAGTTTGTGCCAATTCATCTTGATCTAAGATGTCACACCGGGCTCTCTGTCTGAGCACCTGGGCTAGAGGAGGCCATAGTGAAAATAGATGGAGCTGCGATCATTCATTTGTCAGCTAAGGAGCAAGGCAGCGGTTAGCAATTCCCCTCTGCAGAGGTCAGCTGACAGAACAATCAGTGCAACTGCAGAATAGAGCTTTCCTTTGAACTATTGTTATGGAGCATGCTCTTGCTGAGACAAGGGGGGAGGGGAGCTTGGTTGGCTTCCTGTTTCAAGAAGACTATGTAAAGAATAAAATATGTACTACATGAATCTAGATGTAGTCGCCCAGAGCTCTTACTCCTTGTGTCTGTCCCTGTACAGAAATAAAGTTGGTTTTAAATGCATGTGCTGAGGTATAGATTATCAAACTGTTAAATATCACTTTGTCTAGAATTAGGGTCTATTTTCATCCTTCTGAACACAGAGGAAGTGATTATTGATTTTTCTTCCTTTTTAGTATGGTTAAGCTTTTAGGGTGTTTTCCCCCTTTGGTTACTATAAACTATCACAGATCAGTGTCATACTTTGAATCTGTACTCATGTGTACATGCTAATACTTTGACTAACATTTCCTCTTTGTCTTTAAAAAGTTAGAAAAAATATCCGTGAAGAGACAGAAATGCATACTATGGTATCAGATTGGAAGATATATCTTATGTAACTGAAATATTCTTAAACATTTTAATTGAGGCTTTTTACAAGAAATGTTAATTCATGAAATATGACTTACCGTGACTTTGGAAGTTATAAAATAATTTTATAACATTGGGGGAACATTATTATAAAGTAGTCTGCATGTGATTTGAAATACAACAAAATAAAGCAAATTAGGAAAATAATAGCTAAAATTTTACATGAAAGAATTAGAATATTTTTAAAGGTGGATCTATTTTCTGTTGTCTCATTTCAGATTTTGTCTTTCTGTACATGCTTTAAAACTAATGGCAATTTTCCTAAACTAACTTTTTTTTTAAACAATAAAATGTGACATGCAGAAGCTAAGAAACTATATCAACAACAAGAGCAAATCTTTTTTGTTCTCAGTCGCACCAAAATTTTCTTGGAATCCAAATAAACAGTAACTACTCTTTGATGTTACCACCTTAGCTTCCTAGATAAGTACTCTCCCATTTTTCCTTAAGTGCTTTAATGCCACTTTTTAACTCAATGATTCCTTTCCAACTCTTAACATCTTTGTAATATCTTTCCATTTTCATTTCTTAGATTCAGCTGGGTCTTCTTGCCAACATCCTATTCTGTCTCTCAGCACAGCTAAATAAATGGAATTTAAGTATACTAAGAAGCCTTGTGCTCTAGGTTTTTGTTTTGTTTTTTTAATTTGGCTTCTGGAAGGTCCAGACCTACCTCTCTTGCAAGGGTTTTAAAAATTTTGTTTTACTTTTATTTTAGTTAATTAGGATCTTTTAAAGGATTCAGAGTGTGACACCAAATATCTTTCTGTAGTGTTTCCTATTAACTACCCAGACCTCACCAGGATCTGGAAGCCATCCACTTCTCTGCATCTCCTATTTAACATCCAACACCAAACCGACCTGAGTCTCTCACTTTCATTTCTACAATACCCTGTTTATTGCTCGTCTCATTTTCAGCATTCTTCATACACGCTCAGAGTGTTTTTCTAAAACCCTAAATTCCATTGTTCAAAGGGTTGAACAATGCGAATATGACCAGTAGAGTCATCTATGATTTGCCCCTTTCCTGACTGTCGCCTCACGTTCTACCATTCCCTTCTTGCTCGTAGCATTCCAGCCCCGTGGCCTACTCTTGCAATAGAAATCAACAAATTCTTTATGCTTTAGGTTCTTACTCGTACTGTTCTCTTAGACCATAAAGTTCTCATTGATTTTTCACCTTTACATTTCTAATTCCTGTTTAGTTGCCTCTAAATTCAATGAGGACAGGAACTTTGCTTTTCTTATCCCTATTAATTCATCTTAATTCATCCCATATCAATTCATTAGTTCATATTTGCATAATGCCATGCATACACTCGATCTTTGGTCCTCATATGCTGAATGACTGAGTAGCTGATGGAATGAATCGTGAATCTGCCACCACTGGTGCTCACTGTTTTCCACTTGACCATTGCATGAGCCTTGTTTTGCTTCTACTTGACATCAGTCTTGCTTTACCTCACAGTCCCCATCCCATACTACTGCTATCATGAGCTTTCTGACAATAAATCTCAAGTAACCAGCTTATACAGAATTGTTCAGTGGCTTTCCATTAGCCTAAAGTTAAAAAGTCTTCAGCTTGCTGTACAAAGGCCTCTTGTTTTAGCACCCGTTTAGCTTCCCCTTTTGTCATTCCCTGCCTTACTTGCAGTAGTATAGAATGACAAAAGGAAAAAAAAAAAAAAAAAAAAGAAGAGACAAAATAAAACATCTGAAAGTATTCCGAGGACCCTGCTGCTAATTTCCTGGTTGGCATACTGGTCTGAGGACCCTTCACTGTATTGATTTAATTAATGTATAGAACAGTGGATTGAAAGAAGCCAGAAAAGCTGGATGGGTTAATATTAGAAAGAGCAGAAAGCTGACCTCCAATCAACACAGCTTCAGAAGTTCACGTTTCAAATCCCTCTGTACCAAATGTATAGCTACGATGGATTAAATATACAAATAGAAAACCAACAAGGCATAACTAGGCTCAAGAAAGATAGATATCGTTGTGGACAAGTAATGGAATAGAAATGCAGTGATCTAGACTAAAACCAATAGTTGCTTTCCAGAAGCAGGCTTTGGCTCCTGTGAACAAAGAGGACTTAAAATATGCAATGAATAGAGCGTAAGGCCAGGAGCTAGTTTATGGCTTCCTCGGTTCTTGGAAGGACATGGAAAGAATATGAATGCATTGCTATTCAGTTAAAATTGAGGTTGTATTATTAAAGGAGTAGAGGAAAATGGATGCTCACTATGTGACTTGTACTGTTAACCATAATAGAAAATAATGAAAAGAAGTGAGCTGTGTTCAGTCTGGGAACCTAGAAATAAAGCAAAGAGAAAGAGAGAACAGATAGAAAACCTAAAGGAAGTGGGAGAAATAATAAAAATAACAGCAGAAATTAGTGAAATAGAAAGCTGAAACAGTAAGATCAAAACCACAGTATTGGGCTTCCCTGGTGGCGCAGTGGTTGGGAGTCCGCCTGCCGATGCAGGGGACACGGGTTCGTGCGCCGGTCCGGGAAGATCCCACATGCCGCTGAGCGGCTGGGCCTGTGAGCCGTGGCCGCTGAGCCTGCGAGCCGTGGCCGCTGAGCCTGCGCGTCCGGAGCCTGTGCTCCGCGACGGGAGAGGCCGCGGCGGTGAGACGCCTGCGTACCGCCAAAGAAAACAAAAAACACAGTATTTTTGGAAATCTGATAAAATATATATTTCTAGAAAAACTGATTAAGAAAGGCATGAAAAATAATATTAGAGAAGACACAAGGAAATAATACTTAAAAGGATTCATAGCAACTGATACAACTGAGATTTTTAAATCATAGAGAACACTCTAAATAACTTCAGACCAATACATTTAAAAAATTAGATGAAATGGGTAATTCTAAAACTATAAGCTCTCCAAAATGATTCAAGAAGAAACAGAAAATCAAACCAAATAACTAAGTATTACAGAAAATGAATTCATAATAAAAAATATTCCTTCTTCCACCCTTGCACCTTCCCTGCCCCTGCATCCCCTACTCCCTGACTTGAGAAGGGGAGCATCCTGAGACACAGACCCTGGTCATTTTAGAGGAGAATTGTCATCTAACGTCAAGAATCCTTTAACTGTTTTCAAAGAATTGGGGAGTAAAAGTTGACCCAGTTTTGGAGGCTTGTATTTTATTGCTACCAAGACCCAACAAGAATAGTACATGAAAAGAAAATCATAGTTCAATCTTGCCTATGGACATAAACTCAAAAAACTCTATTAGCAAATTTAGTTCAGAGTCTTGTCTATTGGCCTATTTACCTACCTACCTACCTACCTACCTACCTACCTACCTACCCATCTATCTATTGATCTCCATTCATCCATGTACTCTGAGTTTACCCCTGGAATGCAAGCATAGTTCAAGGCCAGAAAATATGCATTTCAAGTAACATTGATATGATTATATAATAGATAGATAGATAAAAAGTATTTGATAAGGTCAGGATCATGGTGACCTCTAGGGCAAGAGGGAGGCATAGTAAAGTCAAGACACAATCCATGGTAGGCTTTAGTTATATCCACATTAATTAATTACTTTAAAAAATCTGCAGCACCTATGGAAAACATTAAGATTTTATAAAGTTACTTGTATACATGTATATTTCATTATATTCTTTATATATTCTCAATGTAATTCTTTTGATGTTTGTGATATCGTATAATAAATGTCAAACAAAAAAATAACAGGTAGACCACTTACAGAAACAAGTAGAGCTAGAAAAGGGTAGGACTGAGCAAAAGACCAAATCTTGGGAGCAGTTGGGAGAATGAATGAGGCGTAGTTACCTTAGAGAAAGGCTGGGAAAGTAAATTTTAAGAAGTAGAGTGTTATGTGTTAATAATGTAATTCCCCCATTACCTAGTTACTGATACTTATAAAGATTTCGAATTGTTCTCCATTATGTTTTGGGTGTCATGCTGGCATTTCTTCTGCATATGAAATTATACTGAGCTTTGCCCAGGTTGTGAGTACTTCTTCAAACGGCGGGTTGGGCTTCTGCATTCTGGTCCATCTGGACAAAATATTCATCCTTTGCCTTCATCTTCTTGTCCATCTCTCTTATTTCCTGGGAAACCTCCACTTATCTTTTGAGTTTTAAATTCAGCATTTCCTCCTTTGTGGACAGGCGCTCCTTTTGTATGTAGTAGTGAGCTTCTTGAGAACCTGGACTACTTATTTTCCTGTTTGCAATTCCCTGGCCCAAAGTAGGTGCTCGATAAATATTTGTAAAGTTAGTGGGCAAATTAATAAATGAGTTAGCAATTTTTTCTTAAAAACAGCTTTATTTAGATATGATTTATATTCCATAAAATTCATCCTTTAAAATGTAGAATCCAGCGATTCTTAGTATATTTGGAGTTGTGCAGATATCATAATCTAATATTATAAGTTTTTCATCTCAAAAACCTAGTACTCATTAGCCATCATTAACCATTTCACCTCAGTCCCAGTCTACTTTCTGTCTATATAGATTTGCCTATTCTGGACATTTCACGTAAATGGAATTATACAACAACACGTGGTCCTTTGTGACTGGCTTTTTTCCCTTAGCATAGTGTTTTCAAGATCATCCACATTGCAGCATGTATTTATGCTTCATTCCTTTTTATTGCTGAATAATATTTTATTGGATGGGTGTAGCACATTTTGTTTAGACGTTTATCAGCTGATGGACTTTTGAGTTGTTTCTACTTTTTGGCTCTTATGAATAATGCTGCTGTGGACATTCATGTACAAGTCTGTATGTGTACGTTTGTTTTCACTCCTCTTGGGTAGATACCTAGGAGTGGGATTGCTGGGCCATATGTTATAACTCTAACTGCCAAACTATTTTCCAAAGTATTAATAGTTGTATCATTGTACATTGCCACCAGCAATGCATGAGAGTTTCATTTTCCATACAGACTCAATAATACATGTCATGGTCTGTCCTTTTAATTGCAGCCATTCTAGTAGATATGAAGTGGTATCTCACTGTGGTTTTGATTTCCATTTTTCTAATGACCAGTGATGTTGAACAGATTTAATATGCATATTGGCCATTCATATATCTTTGGAGAAATACCTATTTAAATTGGTTGCTCATTTTAAAAGTTGGATTTTCTTAATATTGAGTTGTAAGAAGAGGTCCTTAAGTATTCTGGGTACAATCCCTTATTAGATATATAATTTGCAATATTTTCTCTCAGTCTCTATGTTCTTCTTACTTTCCTGATTATGTCATTTGAAGCACAAAAGTTTTTAATACTGAAGTTCAATTTAAAAAAATTTTTAAATTACTCATGCTTTTGCTATAATATCTAAGAAATCATTGTGTAACCCAAGATCATGAAAAAATATACATCTATTTTTTTTTTCTGCAAGTTATTTAGTTTTAGCTCTTATATTTAGGACTGTAATCCATTTTGAGTTGATTTTCTTACATGGTGAGAGGTAGAAATCCAATTTCATTCTTTTGCACATGGAAAACCAGTTGTTCCTGTGCCATTTGTTGAAAAGCCTGTTCATTCCTGAGTGACCAATCTGGAATGTGTTTCTTATCATATGTATTGATAGTCTTTTAATTTCTATTCTTATGTTTTGGTTTTCAGGTTGCTTATCAAGTGTCCCACAAATGAAAAAAATGTCCACATCTTATGAGGAAAGACGAAAGCAAGCTACTGCTATTGTTTTACTAGGAGTAATAGGAGCTGAATTTGGTGCGGAAATTGAACCTCCTAAACTGCTGACCAGACCTCGAAGCTCTAGTCAAATTCCTGAGGGATTTGGTTTGACTAGTGGTGGATCCAACTACTCACTGGCCAGACATACTTGTAAGTTAAAAATTCCGAATGCCAATCTATTGCTTCTCAGTACATATTACCTGTTAGCAAAATCTCAGAATATTGAACATATCCTGAATTTTAGCTCAGATAGAATGCTTAAATGAAATTGGAAAGCAGCACAATCTATTTGGCACATTACCCTGTAGTTATAGTTCTGGGACTTCTTTTTAAAAGTTAAAACATGGTCTTTTAAATGCTTTTCTTAAAATATCACATTTCTGAGCTTTGTGTTTCCACATTTTGGTCAAGACTTTAGCCAAAACTTCTAACTTCTAAAATAATTTCTGAAAAACTATGCATCTTGTCCTGAATGTGATTTGAAAAGTCAGGGGTGGAAAACCAATTTTTTATTTTTTAAAAAGTGTGTGTGTGTGTGTGTGTGTGTGTGTGTGTGTGTGTGTGTGTAAATATATATGTATGTATTTTAAAGAATGTGAATGAGGAACTACGAATTACTTCTGTAATTTAAAAAGTATTCCAATAAAATTATTCCAATAATGACTAAAAAATTACATTCAGAGCTCAAAGGGTTTGTGTCATATTGCTACTTTTGGTTCTGTGGTTGGTGTGTTAATAATAGGTAAGGGTATTTTATAATGAGGTCTTTTGGTCCTTTAGTGTCAGAACTCCCTTAGGTAAGGACAGAATGTACCTACCATGTTGCAGAATCATTTCTAACAAATGTGCCATCTTACTTAACTACCAAATATAATCCTACCGATTATATCAAGATATTCTTTGTAGCATAAATTGCAATGTGTTCTTTTGGGGTTTTGGCTTTTAAGCAAGGGGAAAAGATATAGGCTACTTTGTTAGTTATGACAGCAGAGAAGTTCACTAGATCGTTGTCACATACTTTTGCGGAGAAACCAGGGAGCCATATTGGTGGCTTTATTATTAAAGCCCTCCTACAGACTTAGCGGCCTGCTTGTCCTCCCTCCCCACCAGACCCCCACCCCTTTTTAGATTCTTAATCCAACAAATACGTATTAGTGGTTGGTAATCTCTTGATCTCTGTTTGACATTGAGAATCAGGGAGTAATAATAGGAATACCACCAACAACAATAATAAAGCAACCACATAATTCTTTTGAGCATGATTTTAAGCTCTTTACGTGCACTAACTCACTTAATCCTCACAATAACCCTATCAAGTGGGTTGTTCCTTAATTATCTCCCTTTTACACATAAGGCTAATTGAGCACAGAGAGGTTTCGTTAACCTGGCTGAGATCCTTCCTCCAGGAAATGGCAGTTTTTGTCTTAACACAGGCTGTTGGTTCTAGAGCTCATGCTTTTGACCATTGTGTAAACTGCTACTGCTCAATGGTTTCTGGTGGAAAAGGGTTTAATGACTAACATGTGCTGTTTATAATTTAAAATTTTATTTTCTATCTCTTCGTTTGATCATCAAAATAGAAATGAAGATTTCTTCAAAGTAGCTCAGCCAAAATGTAGTAAAAGCTGGATTTGAACTCAAGCTTCTTGAGACCTGAAAACCCACACTCTTCCCATTTTCCCCCCGGGCACGTCCACTTTGCCTCTCCTGCAGAGGCCTCTTCATCTTTTCCCAGGTTCTTCAGGTCCCCTGTTTTCCATTCATAAAACCCTGCTCAGATCTCACCTTCTCTACCAAGGGCTCTTTAATGGGCCCAACCTTTCTGTGTCACTCCAGATAGCCTAGGACTTATATAGAAAGAGCCTTATTTAGAATCTTGACATTAGAACACTAGAGGTTAGTGAAACCTTGACATGACGTAGTCCAGTGGCTTTCAAACTTTTTTGCTCATCATCTCTCTAATGAGTATCAAGAAATGTCTAATCCCTTGCACATTTTTATATTGACAGCTAAAACGTTTTTTTTTTTAACATCTTTATTGGAGTATAATTGCTTTACAATGGTGTGTTAGTTTCTGCTTTATAACAAAGTGAATCAGCTGTACCTATACCTATATCCCCATATCTCCTCCCTCCCACCCTCCTTATCCCACCCCTCTAGGTGGTCACAAAGCACCGAGCTGATCGCCCTGTGCTATGCAGCTGCTTCTCACTAGCTATCTATTTTATATTTGGTGGTGTATATATGTCCATGTCATTCTCTCACTTCGTCCCAGCTGACCCTTGTCCCTCTCCATGTCCTCAAGTCCATTCTCTATGTCTGTGTCTTTATTCCTGTCCTGCCCCTAGGTTCGTCAGAGCCTTTTTTTTTTTTTTTTTTTAGATTCCATACATATGTGTTAACATATGGTATTTCTTTTTCTCTTTCTGACTTACTTCACTCTGTATGACAGACTCTAGGTCCATCCACCTCACTACAAATAACTCAATTTCATTTCTTTTTATGGCTGAGTAGTATTCCATAGTATATATGTGCCATGTCTTCTTTATACATTCATCTGTCGATGGACACTTAGGTTGCTTCCATGTCCTGGCTATTGTAAACAGAGCTGCAGTGAACATTGTAGTACATGACTCTTTTCGAATTATGGTTTTCTCGGGTATATGCCCAGTAGTGGGATTGCTGGGTCATATGGTAGTTCCATTTTTAGTTTTTTAAGGAACCTCCATACTGTTCTCCATAGTGTGACAGCTAAAACTTTTTAATAGTAAGTTTAAACATTTGCAAAAGATATAATTTTGAGGACATTGTGAATATTGACATTAAAAAATAAAACTATTGTTCTTTTAAGTATATTCAGTAGAATATTCGACATAACTGTTTGATATCCATAATCATCCATTAAAAAAACTGCATGACAGACTTTCCTTTAAATGTTAGAAATCTTACATCCTTGATTATTTTCCTTGAAGAGAGAAAATTTCTACCCTCACGGTTTTAGTGAAGGTGTTAATTTGCATATTTAGCATCCCAAAATCAATTCCTTTAAACTAACTGTGCCTTAAAACTACGTGTGCTTACAAAACTCTGTGTTCCTTGAAAAGTTTTAAGATGCTCCCTTTTGAAGGGATTACTTATTTTGAAGGCTACTGATTTAGTCCAACATGTTTTATATAATATTTCAACAGCGTTCATTTGTATTTTATATTTTCCTGCAAGGAAAGTAAACATAAATGTTGTTTCTCTGGAATTTTCATATAGCTTATTATCTTAGTATCTGTATATAAATGTAGGAACATCATAAATTAATGAATCGCTGACTGATTTTCATCCAAGCCATTGGTTGGTCGCTAGGCAGATTAGTTTACACCACATTATCTTAGTTATCTAGCCTAATACTGTTATCGTCTGTTTTCTAACCACAGTTTATCTTTATATAAAATTCTGATATTCATGAATTTGCTTCTGTAGGTCTTTTCTTTTGACTTATAGTTTCATCTGCAAATTGTTACTGCTGTAACTAGAAATGGGTTAGGTGAAAAGAGGCAACTTTTAAAAAGCTATAGCACAGTAGAAATAGAGATTTTTCAAAGAAGCCCTAGGAATTGATAAAAGAACCAAAGGGTCTTAGTACTGCTCTCTAGTTTATTAAAATTCAGGGAGCTGAACTACAGTAAAGGGGTCCCAAAGCCTATTTCTGACATGATGGAAACCCTGGACTGAGCTGTGCTATGGAGGGACTTTTGCCTGGGGCTACCTCAACTTTCCCAGGCAAGGGAAATAAAATTTACCCAAACATTTAAAATAGTGAAGCCTTTTGGAATCCAGTTTGTTCTTTGAGCACTTTGGATAAAGAATGTAGATGCAGATAGGGAAGAAGGTAATGTTTCTTGGCAAATAATATTTATAATTCATTGTAACAAAAGACAGATTCTGAGAGGTTTCTTAGCAAGCAGAAATCGTATATAAAAATGAATAATATAGTACCTATTGGAACAAGTTCAAAATGTATAAAATGTCCGTGATATTTTCCTCTTATTATGGTTGCCCTATTTTATTTTAATAATTTTAAAGTATTTTCAAGATCTCCTGAGTTTCTTTTAACTTCCATCCCATTGTCCTTTTTTTCCCTCAAAGGTCTTAGATTCCTTGGTTGTAGATTTGCGTACCACAGGGATTTTTAAGAATTGGGATGTCTTGATTAAATTTATGTTTATCAGTTTAAATCTTGCTCTCTTTTTAAAAATTTTTTTTGATTATTTGAAATCTGTAGATGGTTTATTTTATTTTATTTTTGAAATTTTTTGGCCGTGCCATGGGGCATGTGGGATCTTAGTTCCCCGACCAGAGATTGAACCCATGCCTCCTGCATTGGGAGCAAGGAGTCCCAACCACTGGACCACCAGGGAAGTCCCACATCTTGCTCTCTTGATTGGAAACAGTCAGATGTCTAAATGTTCTGTGTGTTACTTGGGCTCTTTTCAATGAGTTCTGTGTAATATTAACCTGCTATAATGTTAACCTGCCAGAAGTTACTGTATGTATCGCTATGGTATTTGTTTATGTGGCATTTAGAATGTATTGCTACCATTAAATATTTAGTCTTTATGGCATCCTGTTGGATGAGATAATAATTATTATCCTCATTCTGAGATAAGGCCATTAAGATACAATATTTTTTGAAGTTTAATTGCTGGAGTTCTAGCCTTCCTCTGAAAGCCATTCTGTGAAAACTCATAATGTAGTCAAATTCCAATTATCCACATTGATGGGGAGGGTGGGGAGAGACACTGATGCCTAATTCAAAAGTCATACATAGTTTTATAATACATTTTATACTTACGTTGGAATATATATGAATCTTTTGTGGGTGTTACATTTTACATAAAGTGTCAAAATCACATATTGAAGACAAAGCTAAAGGACTCTGGAGATTAAAAGGCCTAGACCAGGCTACTCTGTGACCTTGTACTCTTGGGAAGCAAAGCGACCCTCTGGGTTGCAGTTTCCTCTTGTATAAAAGAAAGAGCAGGAACTGTTCTGTCTTTAAAGCCCCTTTCGGTCCAATTAGTCTCTGCTTTTGAAGTGAAATGGAAAACATCCCAGGAAATTTCCCTTCTTCATCTTCCCAGTTTCCTCTCCACGTAGGGATGGATGCTTTCTTGTGTCTCATCAACTCAGCTTCAATAGGGACCTTCCTTAATTTTTATTCCAATCCACAAATGAGGCATTGTTAGAATATTTTAGGGAATTATTTATAATGTTACCTTCTAGGTCTTTTGGTTCATTCTTTCATTTGGTCTCTTCTGCTCATTTTATAATTGTGGAATGATGCTGGCTCACCTGTAGTAGATCACATTTTGATCTCTCATTAGCTTTCTGACTTTGGGCAAGTGTCGTAACTCGATTCCCTAGGCAGCCGACTCTGAGACAGACTTGTGTATGGGAGTATCCTTGGGATCAGTACCTTGAGGGAGTGAAAGAGGCAGGGTTGGGCAGAGGGAGAAGTTGAATTGCATTTCAATTGCCTAGAAAGCTTCAGTGACCTTGGGAACTCTGGAGCTGGGATAGACTTTGGACTTGTCCTGAATTGAGTCTAAGGCCTCAGCCTTTAAGTCCCATGTCATTCAGTCATTGGATCTGTGGTGCCCTGAGGAAGGGGTGTGACCTTGGGTGAGGCAGCTCTTTTCATCCTGGGGCAAATCCCACAGAAGGAATCAGCTGAGTCTTTTCAGCCATGAACAGCAGCATGAGCTTGGGGAGTGATTGCTTCCCTCGTGGAGGGGAGGAGATGGGCAGCCTCTCCAGGCTTCCGCTCAGCATGTTACTCATTCCTGTGTGTCCCAGCTCCCCCTTATGTCCACAGACGTGGAGAGAGGTACCACCATTTATTTAACACACTGCTTATTCCAAGTCCATGTGTATCTCTTGTTACCCTGCAAGACAGATATTTTATCCAACATGAGGCACATTAATAATAGCTGATTCCTGAGCGTTTACTCTGTGCCAGGCATTTTGCTATGCTCTTTACATGTATTATCTTATTTAATCTTCAAAACATATCAATTAAACACTATTACCACTTATCAGATGAGGACACTGAAGCTTTACTCAGTACTCACTGAACATTGATGGAGTTGGATTAAACTTTCTTCTTGCAGACAGTAAATTGAAGGCATAGGTCAAACGTTTTAACATCATACTGCTAAAACGTGTCAGGCCTGGACATGAACACTTGTCTTCCAAATCTAAATCAGTGTATGTTCACCATTTCACACAGTTGTCTTGTGTTATAAACAAGTGTGATTCAGAAGTGGTGCTGCACAAAAGAGGGGCATATCAGCAAGCAGCAGCTCACCTGGAAATAGGAGCACTGTTGAATCATTTGTTTAGGGATCTGCTGGTGCCACAGAGGGATAAACATGTACAAAATCCACATCTCCATACTTATGAAATGGTTTGCATCTATGTTGTGAAATATTTAGAACAGAGAAAGAAAATGAATTTTTCCCTGCAGTGGGTCTTTAGGAATTCTACAACGCCAGGGTTCTTCAGCTGGCCAAGGTGCATGGTGTCACTGATGTTACCTGGAAAATGCTATGTTTATGTGCACTTGCATTTCTGTTCTGGAAAAAAGTTCCAGATTCCATTCAATTCTCAAGAGACAGTGATTAAAATAAAAACAGTTAAGAACCCCCAAGAGTTTGTTGGAATAAATGGCTTCTTTGTTATTATGAGTTTTTGAAACAAGATAGAGTTATGTTCCTCTTGATTAGTTCAGTTGTAATACCACCAAATGGAAGCCTCAGTTAGATGTTGTCTCAGGAATGTTTAAATTCTGTGAAACCTGTATTTAGAGTTTTACATTATTCTGGTGCTATGCTTGATTTTACTTTGTTGTGGTCTACTGTTGTGAAAATGATCCCCCATATACTTTGTGTACTTTCTTACCATTCATGTTTTATTTAATGACTATATTAATATTGGTTGAAGTTGATGTAATAATGAATTTATTTCCTACATTTTAAGGTGAGAAAGTTAAGCCAAATCTCAGGTGTTTTATTCAGCAAGATTGGGACCAAGTCACTGAATTGCAATTAATAACAAAACTAGCAGTGGTGGCAAGTTATGAAAAAAAGCAGCAACAATGATGAGGAGAGCACTGTTGCATTTGCAAGGGTAAGCAGTGACCAAAAAAAATGGATCTTTTCACTGGTCACACAAGAGCCATCAGATGGTGTTGCTGAGGTGCCGCTGCGGCCATGGAGTCTGCATTTCCATTTGCTTCCCCTTGTGTGTCTAACCTGGCCTTCCAGGCACCTGCGAGGGGACCTGCCTCCCTGCCTGGCTTCTTACCCCACTGTCCACCTCATTCTCTCTTCTCACTGTCCTAACTCAGCATCCCCTGTTCTTTACTGACACTTCTCGCATGTAATTTTACCTTTGAAAATCATCTTGGTCCAGATGCCACTTGACTTGCATTGCCATCACATCTTCAGTGTTTAGAACTGTAATTCTTCATTCTGGCTATGCTCTAAAATCATATGTAGAATGTTTTAAAAATGCATGTGTCTGAGCCTCACCCTGGAGTTCCTATTCAGAAAGTCAGGGGTGGAGTTTGGGCATCTATGTTATCTTTAAAGCTTCATGTGTGATTTTCATCTGTAGCATAGCCAGAATAGAGGAACCCAGTAGAATATAGAGTCCTTCACAGTTACTTTACATTGAGTGTTCTATGGTAGCTCTGGTCACTAAACTCCCTTAATGCACGAATTGTAATTTTCTTTATATTTTGAAGTGGAAGAGGTAGTGGGAACTAATCAGAGTGAATAAGTGACATTTATATTACTCTCAGAGCTAATTCTTTAGGTAGTTCTGCCTTTTTATTGGAATTTCATTATTCTGGATTGCTTGGGTTTGAATCTTGAATCACTACTCAGTAGCTGTGTGGCCTTAAATGCTTTTGCCTGTTTCTTTAACTAAAAAGTAGGAATAATAATATCACTTACCTCACAGAGTGAGTATTGTGAGGATAAGTAAATTAGCGTATGCAAAGCACATTGAAAAGTGCCTAACGTACATGTGTTAGTTGAACGTTAGTTATTATTATCGTTACCAGAATCGTGTATAGAAGAATAAAGAAAGGAAATACATCTGCTATGTATTGGGACATTTATATGTGTATAGACGACTTTTAAAAATCTTCCTAAGAATCTTATAAGGTAGGTGTTACTGTCAACATTTTATATATGAGTGAACTGATACTCTTAAAAATTAGGTAACTTCCTTAAGGTTATCTGTCTTATAAAGGATATGAATCCAGATGCAGTTTGCCCCCAAAGCCCATGATATTATATTCTACAATATATACTGATTCCTACTGTTTGTGGTAATCTATATTAGTTCCCAGAGGATTTATATAAAAATGCACTTTTCTTTGGCCATATTATTATACTTGTGTTGAAATAAAATGCCAAATATTTTTGTAATTATTTATTTGTATTCTCACGTATTTGTATATTATTTACTTAGATGAATTTCTACATATTTATTACCTGTTTCTCATTTTAACCACATCAACATACTAAGCTCAGATCAAATGGGAAATTTCACTACTCTTGTTTTTACTTATAAATAATTCATGTTGTATAACAGCTTTATCGTTTTAACTGAGATCTGACGCTTGCATTACAGACCCTGTTTGGTGATGTAATCCCATCCTTGTTGTCCAAAAATAGTTTTAGTTTGCAACTCTTCTTGTTAATTTGCTACACTATGGGTTTTAGGTTCCTCTTCCATAAAAGGAGTAAGTTGGACAAGGTTATTTCTAAGGCCACTTCCATCTAAAATTACACAGTTCTGTGAAATTATTAAAGTGATTTATTATTATTCTAACTGCAGAGCTTGTGTTTATTACTGCCACTTGAACTTGCTATCTTATTTTCATTGTTTTTTACCAGTTGCTTTTCTGCTTTTAAAGGTTCTAGTATTCCACTGCTATGCCATGTTTGAAGCTGAGCATCTTTAAAGTATTTTTCTGCCATCCCTCCTTATGGGTACCTCATATCAGCATACCAGGCTAGAGTTATTTCCACAAAACTCATTCCCCACACGTGTCCAGCTTTGTGGACTTGTGTTATGTTGATGTAGTTGTACTCTAGACCACAGACCAGCAAACCATAGCTATGGATCAACCCTCGCCCCCTGCCTATTTTTTTCAAATAAAATTTTATTGGAACCCAGCTGTACCTACTTGTTTACATACTGTTTGGCATTTCACACTACAGCAGCAGTAGTTGCTATAGAGATTGTATGGCCTACAAAGCCAAAAATATTTATTATCTGGCTGTTTACAGAAAAAAATTTGCCAACCTTCCTGTACATTATTTGAAACATTTGTTAGTGGTCCTTTCTGTTAGTGGTCCATTTAATATACAAAAGGGCTTTGAGGTGACTTTGTTAAAAATATTTCAGTAGCTAAATATAACATCTGTGGTACTCTGAGATCTATATCCTTATAAGAATGTAATACAAAGGCCTTATACCAATTTTTTGGTCTAGAATGTAATGCAGCATTGGTATAAATCTCTGCCAACCATCTAATGTATGTACTAGTTACCTTGATTGAGTTGCAGATTCAGTGACAGGTTTTAGCATTGTATTGCTAGTGGCAACCCTTTTATTTTGCATAAGACTTTCTTATATCTGATATTTAAGTAACCTTGGTCTGAAGTTTTCTGACAGCTCTGCAGAATGGTTCCTTCACATTTGTATGTCCTATATATGTGTGCTCCAGGGTCGCTGTAATTAACATATTTAATTCTGTAAGTTCAAACAATTTTATATCAAAAAGGGACAAAGGAGAACATCTAGTTTAACCTTTTCAAAAGCTGCAGAACTTTTGATGGTTCCCTTAGAAAGCCTTTTGTAGGAAGTGAATAGAAACCTTTCGTAACCTTGTTTGTAGATTCCCTGCCATGTCCTTCATAAACACAGTTTCCGGGCTTCCCTGGTGGCGCAGTGGTTGAGAGTCCGCCTTCCAATGCAGGGGACACGGGTTCGTGCCCCGGTCCGGGAAGATCCCACATGCCGTGGAGCAGCTGGGCCTGTGAGCCATGGCCGCTGAGCCTGCGCTTCCGGAGCCTGTGCTCCGCAACGGGAGAGGCCACAACAGTGAGAGGCCCGCGTACCATTGAATGGTAGGGAGCCCAAGACTGTTTGAGTGCTTTATACCCTAGCTTCCATGATCATACAGTAAGTGCTGGTGAACTTGTTGGTGCTACCCAGTTCAACTGGGAGCTTCCAGAGCCCGAATCTATTAGAGGACATGAATGCTTGTATGAAATCAATAAATGTAGAGCTCTTTCCTTACACCTTTGGTTTTCAAATTGTGTTCTGTAGAATCCTGGGACTCCATAGAGATGGCTCAGTGACTGCCTGGGCTCTTAAATCTCCTTCAAGCACAGCAGCACTGACTTTTCTGTGTTTTAGAAGTTGAAATTTGGCGTGACGTTGTATCCACAAAGAGAAACTGACGGAAACAGGGCTAGAGGGACTTCCCTGGTGGTGCAGTGGTTAAGAATCCGCCTGCCAATGCAGGGGACACAAGTTCGATCCCTGGTCAGGGAAGATCCCACATGCTGCAGAGAAACTAAGCCGTGCGCCACAACTACTGAGCCTGTGCTCTAGAGCTCACGAGTCAAAACTACTGAGCCCGCACTCCTAGAGCCCATGCTCCACAACAAGAGAAGCCACCATAATGAGAAGCCCACACAGTGCAACGAAGAGTAGCCCCCACTCGCCACAACTAGAGAAAGCCCGTGTGTAGCAACGAAGACCCAGTGCAGCCAAAAATAAATAAATAAGTTAATTAATTAGTTTAAAAAGAAAAAACAGGGCTAGACTCTTAAAAGCAAAACAAAACACCAAATACCTGAAAACTAGAAATTACACATCCTTCAAAAACTCAATGATAATCAAAATTCTTCATTTGCCCACTCAAATTTGCTCAGCTTTCAGCCTTCCCCATCTCAGTTGATGATTACTTTCTTTCCAGTTTCTTAGAGTCATCCCTAATTCCTTCCTCTCTCAGACAACATCTAATCCATCAGGAAATCTTACTGGCTCTACCTTCAAAATATATCCAAAATTCAGCACTTCTTGCCACCTTTACTGTTATCACCCTGGTTGGAAACCTTCATTTCTCACTGGGATTACTGCCAAGCCATCCAGCTTCTACCCTTATCCCTTTATAGTGCGGTTTTAAACATAGCAGTCATGGTAGTGATGCTTTTAAGACCTACGGTAGATCTTATCACTCAAGGGTATCCAGACAACTAATCAGCCACACAGATACTCAAAAATCAGTAGCTTTTCTTTATAATGCTAAACAAAATAGAAAATATAGCGAATCATCATTTTTTGAAAGACCCTTCGAACTACTAAGACCCTAAAAACCAGGAAGAAAAAGACAGACAACCCAGTTAAAAAAAAACAAAACAAAAACAGAATAGGGCTATAGGCAGGCATTTTATCACAGAAGGAATGAAGATGCCAAAAAATACTCAGCTTACCCAGTAATTAAAGGAATTTGGGGTTAGGAAAAATTTACTAGAAACACTTGTTTGTTTAAAAGCGTTTCTTTTTTTTTGAACAGTGGATATTCATGTAATTAAAATAAAATGATAGATGCTCATATTTTACAAATACTTTAAAGATCTCAATAATAATGGCAACCAAAAGAAGTACCATAGACCATGTCTAAGAATAAACTTAAGAAATATGGAAGAAACTACAATATGTCACTGAGGGAAATAAAATAATATTTGAGTAAATAAAAAGGCATGTAGTTCTTGGATGGATAAGACAATACCACATGGTAAATATCTCAGTTGTTCCCAAATTAATATATAAATCTCACACAAACACTAAAAATCTCAACATCGTTCTTTTAATAGCTAGTCAAAATTATTCTAAAACTAACACACCAGAGATAAATGGAATATGTGATTTATTTTGTTTTATTCAGTAAATATATATAGCACTAGCAATACACCAGTCACTGTCTTAGGTACTTTATATTATTTAATCCTAACTATAACCCCTTGACATATGTAATTATTAAAAAAGTCAACCTCTGCAGTACTGCAAAAATGTAAAATATCTAGGCATTAACTTAACAAAGAATATGCAAGACTTTTAGGAAAAATTTTTTAAACTTTATTGAAGTAGTTTATAAAGACCTAAATAAATAGGGAGATACACACTTTCATGGATAGGAGTATCATAAGAATGTCAGTTTTCATAAATTCAATACCATTCCAAATAAAATACCAGTAGGGTCTTTGTTATTGTTTTTTGTTATTGAACTTACAAGCTGATTCTCAAATTTATATGATAAGACAATGAGCTAAGAAAAGCCATGACATTTCTAAAGAAGAAGAACAAGGTGGAGGGATTTCCCTTACTTATATCAAAAGTTATTGTAAATTTATAGCAACTATTATAGAGTTATCTTGGTGAAGAACAGACCAATAGACCTATGGAACAGAATAGACAGCACAGAAATGGTTCTATGTATACATAGGAATTTGACTCTTTATAGATCTAGCATTGTAGATCAGTGAAATAAGGGATAGACTTTTTGATACATGGTATACTTACCATTGGCTATTCATAAGGAAGAATAATGAAATTGGATCCCTCTTGCCCGTCATAGCCAAAAAAATCAATTCTATTTAAAGACTTAAATATGAAAGCTAAAACAATAATACTTTAAAAAGATGATATAGATGATAAAGATGAAAACCTGGCCTTGGAATGGGGAACAATTCTGTAAACAGGTGACAGAAAACCCAACCAAATAATAAAGAGAATGGGTAAATTCAACTACATTAAAATTAGAAACTTCTATAATCAACAATACCTTTTAGAAAGTAAAAAGTAAAGCCACAAAGAGGAAGAAGGTATTTATAACACAGGTCACTGACAAGAGATTGTTAAGCGCGCGCGCGCGCGCACACACACACACACACACACACACACACACACACACAACTGAGTAAGAAAAAGACAAATGCAGAGCAGAAAAATGGGTAAAGATTGAAAAAGCACTCCACAAAAGGAAATAAAAATGGCTAATAAACCTTTAAAAAGATGATAAGTCTTATTATAAGAGAAATGCAAATTAAAAGCCAAATGAACTGTCATTTCTCATCTACCAAACTGAAAGCTTGAAGTCTGACGTTATCAAATTTCTGCAAGCATTAGGAGCAACTAGAACTCTTTTACACTTACTGTGGAGGGTAAATTGGTTTCAGCACTTTGGAAAGTAGTTGGGTGTACTGTCCTATGAGTGTGCTCTATTTTTTGCATTGTCTAGAAAAACTTCTCTGTGTGCGAAGTAAATATTTTCTCCCATTTTGTGGATTGTCTTTGGATTACCTTAACAGTGTGTTTCAAAGAACACAGTTTTCTGATTTCAGTGAAGTACAGATTATCAGTTATTTTGTTTTATACTTCATGCTTTTTATATTCTAATAATATTTGCCTACCCCAAAGTCTCAAAGATTTTTTTTTCCCTTTGTCTTTTTCTGGAAGTTTTAGTTTTTGCATTTAGCTTTGTGCTCTGGTTTGAATTAATTTTTTTTTTTGCGGTATGCAGGCATCTCACTGTTGTGGCCTCTCCTGTTGCGGAGCACAGGCTCCGGATGCACAGGCTCAGCAGCCATGGCTCACGGGCCCAGCTGCTCCGTGGCATATGGGCTCTTCCCGGACCAGGGCACAAACCCGTGTCCCCTGCATCAGCAGGCGGACTCTCAACCACTGCACCACCAGGGAAGCCCTGAATTAATTTTTTAAATTTTTTTTAATTTTTTTATTTTTTTTGCGGTATGCGGGCCTCTGACTGCCGTGGCCTCTCCCGTTGTGGAGCACAGGCTCCGGATGCGCAGGCTCAGCGGCCATGGCCCACGGGCCCAGCCGCTCCACGGCATGTGGGATCTTCCCGGACCGGGGCACGAACCCGTGTCCCCTGCATTGGCAGGCGGACTCTCAACCACTGCACCACCAGGGAAGCCCTGAATTAATTTTTGAGTATGATGTGACATAGGGTTAATTTTTTAAACATATATATATACAGAAATTTAATTCTAGCAACACTTGTTGAAAATATTTTTTCCTTTTTCAGTTGCCTTTTTTGAAAATCAATTAATCCTAGATGTTTGGGTTTATTTTTAGACCGTCTCCTGTCCTTCATTAATCTATATGTCTGTTGACTAATACGTGCTATCTTGATGACTTCAGCTTTCAAGTAAGTTCTGAAATTAGGTAGAAGGCTTCCAACTTAGTTCTTCTGTTATAAAATTGCTTTGGCTATTCTGGGTCATTTGTGGTTCGATAAAATTTTAGAATTTCCATGCCAATATATTTTTTTAAAGCCTGCTAGAGTTTTGATTGGAATTGCTTTGAATCTGTCGTTGAATTTGGGGAAAGTTGACATCTTAATAATACTGAGCCTTCCAATCTGTGAATGTGGTATATTTCACTATTTACTTAGATCTTCTTTAATTCATCTCAGCAATATTCTGTGGTCAGTTTCAAAAGGTCTCACAGATGCTCCAAAGAGGAGGAAACAGAGGAGTCAGAAAAAATATTTAAAGAAATAATGGCTGAAACGTCACCAAATTTGATGAAAGACATAAATTTACAGATTCAAGAAGTTCAGCAAACCCCAAACAGGTTAAATTTTAAGAAAATCATGCCTTGAAACATCATAATGTTGCATAGTTGGTTTCCAGTCTTTATTATCAGAGATGCAGTATTAAAATTGCCACTTCTGTGTGTGTGCTTATGCATATTTATGAATGTTTTGTTCAGTAACTTCCTGTAAGTAAATTCCTGTGTCAGAGTTTATCAGTATTTTAAATTTCAGAAGCTGTACCAGATTGTTCGCCAAGTTGTATGAATTTATTCTTCTGCTGTTTCTCTATACCTCTTTAATTCTGAGGGTAATAATGATGTTTTTCTTGTTGACCAATACGACTGATGAAAAGTGATACTATTGTTACTTTTTTTTTTTTTTTTTTTTGCGGTACGCGGGCTTCTCACCGCTGTGGCCTCTCTCGCTGCAGAGCACAGGCTTCGGACGCGCAGGCCCAGCGGCCATGGCCCACGGGCCCAGCCACTCCGCGGCATGCGGGATCCTCCCGGACCGGGGCACGAACCCGCGTCCCCTGCATTGGCAGGCGGACTCTCAACCACTGCGCCACCAGGGAAGCCCCACTATTGTTACTTTAATTTGTGTTTTAACTCTTTAGATTGATTTTCTTGTTATGTGTTTACCATATTTTAGTTCTTCTGTGAATTGCCTGTTTGTGTGTATGGGTGTTTATTGAGATGTAATTGACATATAACATTATAGTAGTTTCAGGTGTACAGCATAATGATTTGATAATTGTATATATACTGAAATGATCACCACAATAAGTCTAGTTAAAATCTGTCACTGTATATAGTTGCAAATTTTTTTCTTGTGATGAGACCTTTTAAGATCTACTCTCTTGTTTCCCAGACACGCAAAAGCTAAAGGAGTTCATCATCACTAAACTGGCCTTATAAGAAATGTTCAGGGGACTTCTGGCAAGGCTATAACTAGAAACAAGAAGATTATGAAAGAAAAAATTCTCACTGGTAAAGGCAAACGTATAGTAAAGATAGTAGATTAGCCACCAATAACACTAGTATGAAGGTTGAAAGACAAGAGGAGTAAAATCATCTATATCTAAAATAATTAGTTAAGCAATACACAAAATAAAAAGATGTAAAATGTGACTGAAAAGAAAACATAAAACATGGGTAGGGGAGTAAAAATGTAGTGCCTTGAGAATGCATTCAAACTTGAGAGACCATCAACCTAAAATAGACTGCTATATACATAGGTTGTTATAAATGTATCTCGTGGGACTTCCCTGGTGGTCCAGTGGTAAAGAATCCACCTTACAATGCAGGGGATGCGGGTTCCTGGTCAGGGAACTAAGATCCCACATGCTGCAAGGTAACTAAGCCCACATGCCACAACTACTGAGCTCATGCACCTCAACTACAGAGCCTGCGTGCTGTAAACTACAGAGCCCACGCGCTCTGGAGCCCACGCCCGACAACTAGAGAGAGAAAACCCACAACTAGAAAGAAGCCCGCACACCACAACAAAGAGCCCACGCACAGCAACTAAGACCCGACCCAGCCAAAAATAAATAATAAAATAAATCTTTAAAAAAATGTATCTCATGATAACCATAAACATGAAAACATAACAAAAAAATAAACAGGAAAAAAGAGATCTACTCTCTTAACTTTCAAATATGCAATATAGTGTTATTAGCTATAGTGACCATGCTGTATGTTATATCTGCATGACTTATATATCACTGGAAGTTTGTACCTTTTGACCACCTTCACCCATTTCACCCATCCCCCAACCCTGTATTGTCATTTTTTTGTATCAGGTTGTTTACTTTGATACTGTGGGTACTTTTTAAATAGAGAGATGCATGTTATTTTCTTTTTTTTTTAGGTTATTGTTTCTTATTTATACTTTCTGGTTCTTTGTAGTAGGACATTTATAATTTTTATGTAGTCATATATTCAGTCTTTACCTCTATTTTGTTGAAACAAAAAATGGATATTAATGTGTACATTTTCATTGAATTTTGTAGTAAATAGTATGTATTCAAGGGTTCAAAAATTCTAGTGACTGAGGTAACTCTCACCATTACAAATGAGGAAAGGGAAAATGCTAGAATGAATCTTGAGCTAACAGTGTGAACTCATGGTTTTTAATATACATACAGAAATAAATGTAGCTCTGTGTGTATGTGTTGGTTAGTATGTATACAATGTCTCCTTTCTCTGGCCACTTAAGGGCTTGGGAACAGTGGCATCCCAGTAGCAATGTGCATACCCAGAGCTCAGATATTGATTCTAAATATCATTCTCTTAATAAAAGGAACCAGGACTCCTTGGAAGAGTGGTTGGTTCTAGGGCTGGAGCAGGGAAAGTACAAGATGAACCCATAGCATCTGCAGTGTCAAAAAATCAGGAAGGGCTTAAAATGAATGGGGGCATGCCTATCATAAGGATATGGGAACCCCTGCAGGTGCTTCCAATAGCCAAAACTGAACTGATTTGAGCAACAAAATAAATGATATATTTTGTGGAATTATAACACATAGAACAAAATAAATGCCCATGAGTCCATACTGATATAAATCAGTCAATCAATCAGTCGAGGAGAAGGGACAGCTCTTACAAAAGACTTTTAGTTAATAAATATAGAAGGAACGAGGGAAATACAAAATCTCCATTAGGCAAATACAGCAGTAATAACTGTCACAGACAAAATCCACAGGTGGTTGCTAAAATCAGTATATTAACACAGCCTTAAAGGATCTCCTCCTAAGACATTATCAATTACAAAGGGAAACTGGCTTTCTTCACTCTAATTGGTTACCATGACCAAGTGATCAAGGTGAACCTTGTCAGTAATAAGACACATAGACAGCATTCTCCCCCTGCTATGATACATTGAGAAGGACACAACATCACTTTTGTGGTATTCAACCAAAAATGCATGGCCTTAATCTAAATGTGAGAAAACATCAGGTTGAGAGACATTTTCCAAAATGACCGGTATTCATCAAAAGTCATGAAAGGCAAGGTTAAGTATGTGAAATTGTCTGTCACAGATTGGAGGAGACACAACAACTAAATACAATGTGAGACCCTAGAGTGAATACTGGAAGAGGAAAAGGTCATTGGAAAATTCAAATAAAGTCTGTAGTTTAGGCAGTAATAGTCCACCAATATATATATATATATTTTTTTTTTTAATCTTTTTTTTTAAATTATTTTATTTTTGGCTGCGTTGGGTCTTCGTTGTTGCACGCAGGCTTTCTCTAGTTGCGGCGAGTGGGGGCTGCTCTTCGTTGTGGTGCGTAGGCTTCTCGTGATGGTGGCTTCTCTTGTTACGGAGCCCGGGTTCTAGGTGTGCGGGCTTCAGTAGTTGTGGCACGTGAGCTCAGTAGTTGTAGTGCGTGGGCTCAGTAGTTGTGGCTTGTGGGCTCTAGAATGCAGGCTCAGTAGTTGTGGTGCATGGGCTTAGTTGCTCCACAGCATGTGGGGTCTTCCCTGACCAGGGCTCAAACCCGTGTCCCCTGCATTGGCAGGCGGATTCTTAACCACTGCACCACCAGGGGAGCCCTAGTCCACCAATATTAATTTCCTAGTTTTGGTTGTCATGCAGTGGTTATATAAGTTGTTGACATAAGAGAAAGCTGGGTGAAGGATATATGTGATTTCCCTTTCCTAGTTACATAACTTTCCTATAAGCCTAAAGTTATTTCAAAATAAAAAGTTTTTAAAAAGCAGTTTTTCCTAGGTGGTAGTATAAAGATAGATTTGTATGTTATAGTAGTATAAGTGATACTATATTTTAAAGTAGCTGAGGATGTTCAGATTTGGACATTGCAATTTTACTTTTCTATGGCTTCCATCCCCAATATCCCTCTCCCTGCCACCCCAATTTCCAAGTGTGTTATACAACCCATGGATAGAAAGTTTACTACAGTTTTATTCATAGATTTAAAAATAAAAGCATAATGATTAGACATTCTTAACATATATCATTGTATTAATAGGTAGGTTTTGGAAGACAAAGCAAATGTTTTCACATTTAGTTTTATTCCATGTCCATTAAATACCAATGCTTCTTACTTACAAGTCAGTGTTTAACTAGATGTGTTTTTCCCTGGGGCGTTAACATGAAATTAAGTTGAAGGAAAATATCAGAGTAAATATTTCCATACTCTGAATTTTGTTTATTGCTAGTCATAGGAAAAAACATCTTTTTTAAGTTCTTATATTAGAGATGCAAAAATGTGTTTCTAAGGTATTGTGCTACATTTCTGAAATTTTTAAGGCATCTTCTATTTTTACATTTGCAGTTTTTCTTCTGCTCGTGGCTAAACAATTAATTGTTGTGTTCCTTGAACCTACATTTAGGGAAGCTGCCCATGGAAATTAGGTCCCAGTACAGCATGCCTCTCATTTATTAACTTCAGTTTTGTGTTAAAAATGTCATTCTAAATTGTGCAAGTTAGAAACTGATCTTGAACCACATCCAGTGTGTAATAAATACATGCTTTCTGTGTTAACAATTTCTGATCATAATATACTATTTAAGAAAAAATGAGTGTTTCATTTCCATTGAAAAGGTGCTGACACGTTGATAAACAGGCATTTTGAGAAATAATCTATGAGTAGTTTTTTTAGTCATTTATATATATATATACATATTTTTTTGCGTTACACGGGCCTCTCACTGTTGTGGCCTCTCCCGTTGCAGAGAACAGGCTCCGGACGCGCAGGCTCAGCGGCCATGGCTCACGGACCCAGCCGCTCCGCGGCATGTGGGATCTTCCCGGACCGGGGCACGAACCCGTGTCCCCTGCATCGGCAGGCGGACTCTAAACCACTGCGCCACCAGGGAAGCCCCTAGTCATTTATATTTTTACTGTTATCAGAAATTTCATCTTGTCATCCCTAGGTTAAATTGGGCTGCACATTGGAGAGCTCTCCTAGTGTCTGAAATGTGCTACGTCCAATTATGTGAAGAAAGGAGCAAGTAGAATCTCCTTGAAGACTCTCAAAGCTGCATAGTAGCTTCCATCCCAGAAGTAAAAGCAGTTACTTTGGCACAGTGTGATGTTGGTTCCTGATAATTCTTGAAGGGAGATGGGAAAGAAGGGAGGTATATCAATCAGGAGACAGAAACCACATCAGTTATCTGAACAGGAAAATGATGAAGGATTGCTTATAGTAGGAAGTGTTTGACTATTGAAAGAGGTATAAGAGACTCTTTGGAGTCCAGGAGCATGTGCAAAATATCAGCCAGCTATCACCTCATCTGGGTGGGGTAAAATGGGTAATAAAGAAATTAAAGATCAGGAGAGGCCCTCCTTCAATGTGGCTACAAGGGAGACACCCCACCTGTGGATGGTGAAGAAACTTGCCAAAGGGCATGGGCACAAGTGACCTGCTGTTGTTTGAGAGTGTGGGCAGCTTGGAGGTGGTCCTGAGGTTCCCGGAGGGCTGAGGGCTCCTCTGAAGCAACCCACTGTTGCTGGAGGGCACGGGCTGGACTATCTCCTGGGAGCAGTCCGCCATTTTCTGGGGGTTAGGCAGAGCGGCTTGAGAGGGAGTGTTCTTCCTCTTGCAGGATCACTCTGTTGACCTCTATTGACAAAATTTATCATTCTGCCAGCTGGCAAAGGAGATGTTCACAGAGTCTAACTCCAGGATTACAGACTGGGGTATGGTGGGGGCGGGAGGGTGATAACCATGGATTTGGAGCTGAGATACTATAAATTGATAACTGGCCCAGAAGGATTAATTTATTATTATAATTCTAAGATACAGTATCATAAGTCAGAACTCTCAAATAACTATAATTTCATTCTCTGCTTGCTTTATGATGGCTTTATGGTGCTTTATGATGAGCTAATTATGTTTTCCAGAACTATTTTTTAGTTGACTCATTATAGTATTATTTTATGTTTTCAGAGACTGACCAAAAAATTGTTCTCTACTTTGTTTCTTCTTTCTGAGAAGTACCCTTATCATAGCTGTAATAGGTCTCTAGGCAGTGTAGTCACACAGCTGCTGACAGGGGTAGGTTTAAAACAAAACTAGACCCGGCCTCAAAAAACTGAACTCTGCCTGTGTGTGGTAAGCACAACCAACCCCATTTTGCATTTACGGGTAAATAAATGATGCTTGGCAACTGTTGCCCCAAAATTTGCATTTCAATGGCCTAGTAATGTCCCATCACTTACCCACTGCTTCCCAGGGATGTTAGTGATAAGGAATAATTAATGATTTGTTAACAAGATGAGATCTTTGATTATAATGTACAATACATGTACAAATTCTATATTTAACTTTTATTTGCCTTTTAATTGCTGTGGATTTCTGGGCCTGCTACTAGCTACTTTATCAAACTGAAGAAATGGTTCCTATAATCTCTTATCCTCAGTCCCAGTGGACATTACAATGTATTTTCTCCAGAATAGAAAAGGCAGTCCAGTTCCATCATGTGCTGTAAAATGTCGCACAGCCATCCATTTTAGACACAGTCGTCATTTCACTGGGACAGCATTCTGGGAGTTAAGAAAGAATAAAAATGGCAAGCAGATGATTTACTAGTGCTTTCGTGTTGAATGGTTTAAAGGGGGAATGCTCCTGGCAGGTGGAGGATTCTTAGGACTTTTAAACACTAGAAAGGAATTGGGGGCCAAGAGAAGGTAATGTATTAAGCCTGAGCTCATTTAAAATTCTACTTTGTCTGACTGACCATTAAGTTACAGAGCAGTCTGCTCCAAATGTCTCCACTGTCAGTTCTGTGACCTCCCAGAGCTTCATAAGGCCGTTGGCTAGAGTGGAACAGGCCACTCTGCTTCTGGGAAGAGAAGAGTTCTGGGCAGTAGCACAAGTCCTAAAATATTGATGTGCCCACTGCTAAAGTACAGCAATATTATATGATTATATGCAGTATGTCATTCAAGCTGTTTTCATTGCCCAGAAAGCATTATGCTGGACTTATAGGTTGTCAATCAAGTTAATTTTGGTAACTGCAAAACAGAGTTTGCCTTTGTGGACATCTATATAAGACATGTATGCATAGTTATATAATGTACTTTTTCAATGGATGTAAAAGATTGAAAAGTTGCTGTCTTTCCTATTTAGTGCCTCCCTTAAAACTTGTATAAGTAGTCACCCAGGTGCACAAAGATGGAAGCCTGTGTGACTTTTCTCTTTAAAGGCATACGTTGCTGGTATAGGAATAGTGAGGACTGTGAAGTATCAATGATTATCTTGTATCTCATGAGCTGCCATTCTTGAAAGTCAGAGATGGTCAAATATTGGCAATTTCATATGGTTCAACCTAATACCAAAGTGTCAGCTCTGCTATGGTATAGAAGAGCACCAAGTCATTAAAGCAAATTATATAAGCCAGAACTTAAATTAGCAACCGCTTGTTATTAGAAATTGATGACAGACAGAGACAGAAATGATGTCTAGGAAAGTATTCAATAAAACTGAGTGATTAAAAAACAAACCAAAAAACTGAGTGATATATAACTCAGTCTGTACAGCAGCAGCAGAAGTGAGGTGTGACCCTCATCACTGTATTGGCAGAAAATATTTTGGTCAACAGATTTTTCAGTCTCTGAACAATGAGTTTTATGCCTAGGATTATATAAATCCTTGCAGGTAAATCATTTGCTTATGTGGTTGCCTTCCTGACATACCTAGCACAGCAGATTTTTGTTTCTAAACTCTTTGCTGCCTTTCTGACTTTTAAATATCAAGGTGATTGCCCCTTGGTGACATTGTACACTAGTGCCTAGGGTGACGCTTTTGTTTCATACT
Source organism: Lipotes vexillifer (assembly GCF_000442215.2). NCBI lineage: Eukaryota > Metazoa > Chordata > Mammalia > Artiodactyla > Lipotidae > Lipotes > Lipotes vexillifer. The sequence continues at coordinate 685,240 of NW_006782449.1, forward strand.
TAATGACAGCCTTGCCTAAAAAGGTATTAGAAAGTACCTCATACATCCACCTTTGAGATTGTGCATTTTCTGTTGGTCTACTTTTATATCCTGACATTTTCTGAAAATGAGAGCCACTGAGGTTTTTCAGTTCTGTGAATGAAATGGTAATTAGTTTGATATTATTTTTAATAATCTTCATTCTTGTGGTAAGATGTATTTGTTCTTTTGAAAGTCGAGCTGGATAGTGAGTATCCATTAGTAGAACAGTGGCCAGTTGACATGTTAGTTTTTCTGTTATTAGTGAAAGTTGGATTTGGGGTTGTTCAGTCAACCTCAAGACAATTGCTATGGACAGGGGAAGACCTCAGTGCCATCTCACTGGCGAGAAGCAGTCACAGTTTCCAATTATCCACATAGGAATTTATTTAAACATTTTGATTGCGACCTAGTCTGATTCAACTTTACTGTAGTTCACAATATATTTAAATTACAGTGAGCCATCCATAGAACTCCTTAGTAATGATTCACAACTTCCATTTAAAGTGCAGCTAATACACTGTTTATAAGTTAATGGGTTGATACTTATCTTGAATATGAAAATGCAATGACTAATTTTTAATGCAGTGGTATTTTTCAAAAGCTCAGCTATTAATGAAATTATTAATTAGAAGTGTTTTGCACTTAATCACTTACAAACATGGTAACATTAACCTCACCTTCGGGCAATGATGTGTTTTTCGTGGCCTTTTGATTCAAAAATACTTAGATGCTTTTACATGGGGGCGTTATCATATTTTTCAAAACATACCATGTGGAAAGTAGAGATTGGCAGTTATTCCCGCCTCCCACATGTGGAAACCAAGATAAGTGATGTAGTCCATTCCTGACAGAAAGGAACAATCTAGTATAAAGAGTCTTTTGTTCTCAAGTATGATTATTACGTGACTGTGTAAAGGTTCACGTTTGAACATGTTCTCTTACTGAGGAAACTGTACTTTCAAATATCCTTTTCTTTAGCGTCTTCTCTCAAAATGCCAGAATCTTCATGTTACGGTTGTCTCTAGATGCACTAAAAAATGTTTTAAAATTTTAAATTGTTTTATAGAACGGTGGGAAGATTGGGAGGGATGGAGCGGGTTGGAGTAGATATTAGGGCAAAGATTCTGGATGCAGAAAATTGAAGTGAAGCTTATTTACAAGTAGAATAAGAAAGCATGTAGATAACCTCACAGATATTGAAGGATAAATATGGCTTAGAGGGTAATGTAAAGGCAGAACTTTGATGAAAAAAAGACTGAAAGTTAAAAGTAAACCTGGGCTTCCCTGGTGGCGCAGTGGTTGACAGTCCGCCTGCCGATGCAGGGGACACGGGTTCGTGCCCCGGTCTGGGAAGATCCCACATGCTGCGGGGCGGCTGGGCCCGTGAGCCACGGCCGCTGAGCCTGTGTGTCCCGAGCGCTCCGCAACGGGAGAGGCCACAACAGTGTCAGGCCTGCGGACCGCAAAAAAAAAAAAAAAAAAAAAAGTAAACCTAAGATCTAAGATAGCTAAAGCAACTGAGAAACTTCTACATTGTATTAATGCCCTTTTTGATTAGAGATCATTTTTAGAGGTATTATTAAGGATTTCTGTTTCATTTCTAATTACTTTTATTCTAATGGATTTAGCGATACAAATGTTAGTCCACTACGAATTTACAATTCAGCACATACAATCTGTTTTATATTTAGTGGTAATTATAATTACTTGAGATTTTATTTATATTTGTTATGCAATCATATAAGTGCTAAAAGAAGACTAATCTGATGTGGAAACACGTCTGTGTATAACGACTCAAAATCCAAAAGCGATTTATATATTTATATTTACATAAGATACTATAAGCAAGGTTAAAAGGCAATAAAAGTAACAGCAGCAAATTGAAACAGAAACACATCCATTTATTTTGATCCAAGAGTTCAAAATGGTGCTGGGGGGAAATCATACAAACCTCAGTGTCACTGTTGAATGATGCTAGAGAATTAACTTGTTATTTTGAAAACTGGTAAAGGGAAATAAACATTTATCTTTGTTTTTACACAAATGTACCTCAGCATAATCAAATGGTCGATGAGAGAAAATTCTTCTTTATAACAGTATTTTAGCCAATAAATGAAGAAGGGATAATAGAATATCACCATTTTGCTGCCCTAATTAAAGGACCTGGGCAATAACTCCTAATATCACCAAAAAAGAGACAGCCAGACATTATATACTTGATGGAAATACGTAATGGCATCTAAGAAATAGTAAAAAATTTAAAAATTCAGACCTGAATCTGTTTCTCCAATTTACAAGAAATACAAAAGTCAGAACGCTTTAAATATCACCATAGGGATATAATCAGCAGACTCCAGATTTTAGAAAACTCTAGGTACCAAAGAACTGATTTCTTCCAGGAAAGGGGGAGGAGACAACCTGTAGATTAAGAGATATAAGAGACGTATTTGGATTATGATTGGAAGAGACAGACATAAATAAATGAAGGAAAGAAAAAGCAAAGGATGGAGAGAGGGGAATGCAGGAGAGTCAGAGGGGGACAGAAAGAGAATCAACAAAATGTGAAGGCCATCTGGCTGTTCGATGATACTAAGCAACTACTGATAATTTGTTTTAGGTGTGATAACAGCATTGTGATTATGTCTTTTAAAAGTCCCAATCTTTTAGACATAAATACTGAAATGTTTATAGATGAGGTTTGCTGCAAAGTAATTCAAGGTGTTGAGGAGAGTGAGGATGTAGATGAATGAAACAAGATTGGCCAGGAGTTCAGAACTGTTGAAGCTGGATGATGGATTATCCTTTTTCTTTCTACTTTTGTCTAAGTTTGAAATTGATGTCTAACAGTGGAACTGTCTGCCCTACGGAGTAGTGAACTCCTTGCCACTGGACTCTGTTCCCAACCTGTAGGTCTGCAGTGGGGCCATGAATCTGTGTTTTCATTAAGCTCTTCAGGTGATTCTAGATATCAACCAGGATTAGAAACCTCCAGGCCAGATCACCTCTAAAGTTTCTTCTGATTCTGAGCTCTCTAAGTCTGTATTTCTTTGAATGGTATGAACAAGATGTGCTCCAGAAGTTCAGGGACAAAATGGTTGGAGTGACCAGCAAAACCTTAGTAAATATAGTGAAACTTACCCGAGACCTCGAAATATAGTTAAACTGTGGACAGTGGAATGTGAATCAAGTCCATTCATTCATTCCAAAAATATTTTTAATGCTTCTTAGTGCCAGACAGCGTGCCAAGAGCTGGGATATGGCTGTGGTCAAAACAGTTAACGATGATGATGATTTTAGACTTCCATTTATTATGGAAGCTTTGTGTTACCATAAAGAGATACTGATTTCTGAGACTGGAGCTTTGACTTCTGGACCTGCCCTATCACTTGCTCTCTAACTTAGAGTAAGACACACAGCCCTTCTGAGCCTCTGTTTCCTCATCTATCGTCACAAGAAGGTGAGACCATCCTAGTTCTTGACTTTTGTAAAAACGTGATGCTTGAAAATATTTTGCTCTATAGACTTTGCTGTATCTGTGGATGGTGTGGTATATGAGACCACGTTTCTTTTCTTACCCTTTCAGTAGCCATGAAATTTGCTTGCCGCTGGAGACGGCTGGGAGTATCTTCCCTTTTTCCTGCCTCTGTAATACAGTTCTATAAACATACGTTTAATATGGCATAATTAGATTCTCTCCATAACCTGAAATAGGTCTGGTCTTAAGCTCATTTGCTGTCTTAGAACAAAATTGATCTTGCTTTCACATTTAATTCACCCTCTACAGATGTTGAGAGGAAGAAAAATAGCATTGCTAGCTCAGTGTAACTAGGCCAGAGTTAACAGGGGAAATTTGGAAAACCAGTGTTATAATATTTGTTTGCCTTTCTCTGTCTTCCTTTTAAGTATTAATATATGTAGATCATTCAGGTAAATAGTTCTGGCCTCCTTGAGGCGCTTGCCAGTTTGGCTTCACTTTTCATACATGTTAAAATGATTCTACGCTTACTCAATTGTCATGAGCCAATTTACAGTTTCTGGGATTACCAGGAGAAAAACAACAGGATGTATTTCATTTGCAATATTAAACATAAAATCCCTTTGCAGATGTCATCTTACGTCTGGAATATGACATAGCCTATTCCTTTTGAATAAATATTATACATAATAGTGAACAGAACAGAGGATTTCAAGTCAGGGAAACCGTATTCTGACATTACTAACAGTATGACCTAGAATAAGTTATTTAAGGTTTGTGAGAAGCAGTTTTCCTTATCTTCAACACTGAAATTAATATCATATTCTTCCCTGGGTTCTTTTCAGAATGAAATAACACCCATAAAGCACCCAGCACAATGCCTGCCACCTACCAGACAGTCAGCAAATAAAATTTCCCTTTCTTCCTGTCTTTCTTTCCCTTTCCTTCATTCGTTTTACTATTTTTTTCTTACCTTTTGGTAGAATGCTTTTTTTTTTTTTTTTTTTTTGCGGTACGCGGGCCTCTCACTCTTGTGGCCTCTCCCGTTGCGGAGCACAGGCTCCGGACGCGCAGGCTCAGCAGCCATGGCTCACAGGCCCAGCCGCTCCACGGCATGTGGGATCTTCCCGGGCCGGGCCACGAACCCGCGTCCCCTGCATCGGCAGGCGGACTCTCAACCACTGCGCCACCAAGGAAGCCCTAGAATGCTTTTTAAAGTATATTTTTAGAAGGACTGGAGTCCAAGTAGTTTTCCTCTTTTAAAAAAGTCTACTTTTGAAGTCTTAGTATAATATACAAATAAATATCTGTGACTGAAGAAAATAATTAAGGAACAATTTCTGTGTACTTATATACAGGGAGATGGAGGGAGAAGAATGTATCAAGAGCCTCCCCTGTGTCAGGCCTGGTGCATGTTGTATCTTTAAACAGTCCTAATAATTCCAGAAATAGGTCCCCCCCCCACCGCCCCCCTCCCCACTGTATCTCATTAGATGAGGAAACTGACACCCAGTTTAAGTTACCTAAGATCAAGCTGATATCAAATTGTAGTTTGGGGATTAGAATCCAGATCTTACTTCATCGCTGTCTACTGCTATCCATGGGTTTTCAGTCACTGGAGAGAAGAGGGTAGCTTTTGCCTCCTAACTGGAAGGAAGCAGGGACAAGGTGTGGAGTGGGGGACCAGATCAGCATCCCCGGGAGGACTTTTTCAAATTACACTCATGGTACTCTGCTCCCCCTCCATTTTGATACCCTTTTCCTGCCGTAGTAAGACATAGTTTGGTAACATGTCATATTCTTCAAGTAAGTTGGGATAGACAGATCGAGCACTATTGTTCTATGAACAATATGAATATGAAATTATCATGTAATTATATCAAATTAAATCCATATATGGATGTAAAGTTTTAAAAATGTTTTGAAAATATTATTTATTTTTCTTTATTGCTCCCAGACCATTTAGAAGTATTTGACATTTTTATATGCGCTGTGCATAATATCAGAAATAAATACTGTGGTATATTTTTTCAGGTTATACCTAGCTGCCAATGACAGTAGAATAGCAGAAAACTATTTTTTATTGTGGTTTACAGCATTACTTCTTTCATCTTTTATTGAAAATGAAGACTCGTTTATAGTGCTTTTCAATCTATATTTGATTATAAAAAAATTAACTAATGAAAATTAAGCCACATGGAGCTGTTTTTCAAATTTATTAAAAAAGAAACTACATTTGAGGGAAAATTTTTTAAATATTGAAACCATACAGTAGCCAATAAGGTATGAGGCAGCTAATTGCTTCCTGTCCCTTTCGAAATTACTCAGCCTGAAAAAAGATAGCACATATTGATTTACTGTATAGTAAATGTCCCATGTCTCTGCTCCTCTAATACCCAGATGCACACACACTACACATACCACACGGCAGTAGCAGAAAGGAACTGCATACCTACCCATTTCTTTCATCAAACTTCTGTAATAACAAAATTAGGATGGAACATTTTCCTCCTTTGTAAAAGGAAATAGCATAAAATCATTAAAACTCAAGAAATGAATGGCAGTGTAGTATTATCTTGAATGCCTGATGTGTGTGTTTGCTTTAAAGCTCAAAAGAAAAACAAGTTTCCCAAGGAAAAAACTATTTCCTGATGATGTGGTATCAGTTAATTCATATGCATAAGATATTTGTATCAATTAATATATATATTTTCATTTGTAATATTAGAAGCAATGTCAAAACTTAGACTATGTTTGATCATTTTTTTGAAGTTAATATGAAGATTATACAAATTCAAATTGTTCAAATTCAAATTCAAACTCGCCAATATGGTCTTTTGCTTTATTTCAGGAATGATCCACTAATCTAGAGAATGGGAGTTTTATTCATATATGTTGTAACTCCTGCTGTTTGTGAGTTTTCTATAAGCATCTGATTTTTTTCCAACATAGACTTTGAAAATGCTAGTTTTGATTGTCCTAAAGCCAAATCAGTAAAATCAGTGAGAAGTTTAAAAAGAAAAATCTTATAGGCGAAGCTGTTTTGAAGGATAATCTGTAATTATTCATGTAAACATATATTTCAGGAGTGTAATAGCATGTGTACGTTTCTTTTTTGTTTTAAATGAATATAAATTATTATCTGATTTTTAGGTGTGATCGTGGTTGCTTCTGTAGGTCAGATAGTTCAGGAATTCATTGTATTATAGTATATTACGCTTTATCTTGAAAGGATCAGAACATCCTTATTTGTAGAAAAGAGGGGATTTTGTGATTGGAATGACTTCTCCTTTATTAGATTGTATGTTACTTAATATATTTCTGTGTATCCTTTATATCAAAAAATATGTATCACCCCCACCTCCCCCCAACAAGTTTCTTTGGAAATATATTTGTCCCCTTTGACATTAACATCTATTCCCGAAAGAGCTCTGTTTGAGATTTTCATGGAGCTTCGTTGATGGCTGTCTTGTAAACCCACCAGCACCCCTTTCATCCCAGGATTCTGAATTCAGGCTTAGCTGCTCCAGCAAGGCTGCTGTTTACTGGCGAGTTCCCATTAACACAGCTACGACTTCTGGGTTAGATAATGGACTCAAAGGTTAAGAGCAGAGGATCTCAACAGCTCCAATCAGCAGGGCTTTTCCAGGGCTAATTACCTCTTTGCTGCGCTGACTCTAATGTGACATGTTTATTGCCTTAACTAACAACTCATTAGCTTAGTTGATGTTTTTGTCAATATTAATTCGTTCATTTAAGCCAAGTCAAAGCTTAAACAAAGATGTCCAGACTGAGAAACGGGCAGCAGAGTGACTTTTGTTTGCTCATCTTTTTTTTTTCTCCCTTACTCAACTTCAATAAAATAAATGTGTAGAAAGGAAACATTTAGAGTGCTTGTATTGAGAATGTTGGTATTCATTTGTCTGCATGTAGAACAATTCTGACTTTATTTCTCCTGTGGTTACTCTAGTCTCCATGTCACAGCTTACTAATATTTAGTGTCTACTAAGGGTGACTATCTCTACTCTTTGACTGTGTATCTATAAAGGGTTAACGTACAGCAGCTTCTTGTTCCAGTTGAAGGTTTTATTGTGGTTATTAGAAAAGAGATCAAGTAATTTTTCCTATGATTTTAATCTCCACTAGAATGCCTATAAAATTACTTTGAGATTTATCTTGTAACAATCACTGAGTTACTTAATTAGCCTGTGTGAATTATTTAAAAAGAGGAGGCAGTTATGAAGTTATCATGAAACATTTCAGGTTTTTTTGCCATAGTTTTTATTAGCATTAATAGTATTTCTCAGAGAATGTCATTGTTCTGATTTTATGTATTTTTAAATAATAATTAAATTCTAGAAGCTCTAGAATGGTACAGATGGGTAAAATAAGTGAGCATGAGTCTTTGATCAAGTAGCAGGTCGATTCCTTTGTAGAGGCACATCAGCATCTTCAGAACTGTGTGATACACTTAATTGACAGATCCCTCTCACACGATGTTTAATGGTGTACAGATGACCAGAAAGGGTTAAGATCAGACGTGAGCCGGGGCTGCAGTGTTAGGGGAGTTTCATCTCTAGAAAAAGGCCAGTCTCTGCTTAGAAGGCCAGAGATTCACTCTGATTGGTTGGTTCCTGGAGGTCATCAGGCCTAGAGAAGGCTGATAGAAGCTGTGCATAGAACATGGTGAGAAATACGTGTCACATAAACCAGAGAAACTCCTATCTATTTCCTCCACCTTTCTGTACCTATAGAGTGTTCCGTGGACACCAAATTGTTATCAGTAGTCATGAGAAATCACTGTCCCAGAAAACAAAAATAATTTGTGTAATTGTTTGTCACCTTTTGCAGAGTCCTTCCCTCTCTGTCACTTTCTAGGCTCTTACTCTGCTTTATTTTTCTTCACAGGACTTAGTACTACTCAGCATATCTATTTGTTCATTTGGTTGTTTTGTCCCAACTAGAGTGTGAGCTTCATGAGAGTACAGACTTGGTTGACCCGCACTTAGAACAGTGCCTTGTCCACAGCAGGCACTCAGGAAATAATGAATGAAAGGATCACCCAGCTATTAGGTGCTAGAGCCAGAACTTGAACCTGGTGGTCTCTTGCTTCACAACCCTCCCACCTTTGTCTTTGGGAACAAGACATAGAAGTTATTTAGATCATTCACATAAAGATTCCATAGATTAATGGATTTTTGTTTTTTTACTTCTTTGACATCATAAGCATCTGCTTCTACTATTTTACATCTTTATTGCTGACCCCCAGATTGTCAAACCATCAGCACTTTTTACCTTCCTTCAAGCAGAAAAGGGCCATATGCAATAAGTAATATCCTTTTGTTTATGGGAAGGTGAGACTCTTATTTTAGTCTGCCACCCAAAATACACGAAGTACCAAGAGCAAAATGAGATTAAATTTCACTGTATGACACAACTTAGTTTGAAACTCAGTCGAACAGAAAAAAATGTACTTTCAATCAAGCAGCACTGGATTTTATACTCTTCTGATTATAGGACAAGAAACAGCTACTTTCTTTGAATTAGGACTGTTTTGACTAAGCTGATATTAGATTAATGAATTTTAAAATATCTTTGTTAAATTAACTTCCTAATTTAACAAAGTTACTTTATGCTTTTTATTAAATGAAATGATGAGTTTTTATGCAGTACAGGATGTAAAAAGTTTAAAAGTAGTTTTTCATAACTGTATTAATATAAAGCATCTCGTTATAGAAGTGTTTATTAATTATTCCATATCCGTGAATAATGCACAGTGCATTGGAATTATTTTTAATCAAATCAGTTACCTATCTAAAGCAAAGGAATAGAATTCGAGATGGCACTCTGCCATCCCTGTTCTTTGATGGACATTAGCAAGTGGGAAAAGGCTTCATTCAGTTGGTTACACTTTGAAATAAGTGGCCAATCATTATTAATTCATTTTGCACTCATTGTAGTGGCATAAATCATCATAAATTCATTTGGTTTAAAGTAAATATAATATGTTCTCCCACAGGAAGTTCCTTGTAATTGAGCTATTAATTAGTACATTTTTTAATATGACCTTTTTTTTTTTCTCCTTCTCTACTCTTCAGAGCCAAGGATAGTTAGTGGCCATTTCTTTACTCATGATTTTCTTTTAAGTATGATGAACCAGGTTATCTTAACTCTTAACTAGGCCTGTTGACTGGCCTAAGAGGGACCAAAGCCCAGGAAAATGGTTACATATATTGCCTACTAGCAGGACAACAGTAATAATTGTCAATGATCTCTAAGGGCGCTTGGAAAATTCTCTGAAATGCTTTGGTTTTGTAATAATTCCAGTAAGAAAATATCATTCTCTCTTGGTAAACATAGTTTGATTCTGGCTTCTGTTTTTTTTTTTTTTTCACTGTGCTTTGAACAGTGTGCTAACATTGTTCATTGTGCTGTGGAGAAGTCAAGGTACTGTCGGGTTCAGTCTCTACCTTTGCGTTAGAAATTCAAGTGGGGAAAAAAGTGGAGTAGTAATATAAAAGTATCATTTATTATCGAATAATGCTGAAAATGATACCTGATTCTTATAGAAATATATAGCTATAGTTCTTTGTAGCTAATAAAGTGCTTTCATATAATAGGCACTTATTAAATGTAGAGTACATTAATAAAGTGAGACTACACTTTGGGATAAGGATACAAAAATGATCCAGGAAACAAATTCATTATTTCCTAAGTAATAGCCTCAGCGCGCGCGCGCGTGTGTGTTTTATGGCTTGTATGTTAATCTTTTAAAAGAGTGGGTCATCATAACCAGCTAGATAGGGTAAAAATTTTTTTCATTGACATTTTTCCTTGGTCAGTTCATGAAGGGACAACAGTCATCTTGCCAAAGCAACAAGTTAGCCATTGTATAATACTATAACCACAGCTTACGTAGGCTTTATTTTGCTATCTCTGTGTCAGTCCTTTTCTCATTTTTAGCATTTTGTTGTTACAGCAAAGTGTAAATATTTTCTTGCAGCTTTGTACCTTTGTAGCACTTTTAAAAAATGGTAAGATTAAAGTTGGGACACTTTAAAAAAAAAAGCTTGAAATAAAACGGCACTAAAATATGAGCTATTATTATTACTCTTGACTGCAGGACAACAGAATTACTTTCTCAACAGCTAGAGGGTCTAAGTTAATTGTGATTTATCCAATTCTGGATTTTCGTGCTTTCTGCTTTTTAAGGAGCTTTGTTTTGATTTGATTTGTTTCCAGAGTTCTGAGCCTTTGTGCATTTTGGTAGTTCATTTGCGCATTTGGCTAGACATACAGGGTGATGGGGGTGGGTGGGTGGTGCTACGCGTTAAATCCTCACTATAAAGCTGCCGTAGTGTCTGTACTACTTACCCATCTTACAGGTAGGAAAGGCTAATCATCTGATAACTGGGCCTTGAATATGGTCACAGATTGACTTGAATAATGCTGAATTCTGTCTGTTAACAAGTTGAGTTAGGAGCCTCTTGGCATTCTCAGTAAAGAACCAGTGACCAGTAATAGGACTTACCAGTTGTGATTCTTACAGTGGGGAAGTACCCTCGCAGTTCCTTACGACAGTAAACTTACTACAAATGGCAGCTGTTTCCAAACTTTCCAATATCATGGGCCAGTAAAATTTCCAAAAATAAAATTTGGGAGTATTTAGCAGTGCTGTGTTTTATTTTGCTGAGTGCAAATACTAAAAAAATACCACTATATCATTTTATTAAAGAAAAACCCTTTTATTCACCAAAAAAGTAGGAAGAACATAACCTTAGACTAAGCACTCCTTTAAACTGAATAAATTTAGCTTCATGAAAAAGACATACTACATTGTTTGTGTTTTACCATTTCACCATAAAGCCATGGAAACTTTGCCATAGACCAGCACAGGTTTATAGCAGACCCTTGGAAATTTCTGATCTGTGCATAATTTTATTGGCTGTTCTGGGCACATTCAGTGTAAAGTAATTTTCAGTATTTGTCAAAGCAACAATTGTGTATTAAGTACTTACTGAACTATAAAGCACTGTGCTAAGCCTCATGCAAAAAAAAAAAGTTTTTTAATAAAAATTTCATATGGCCCAGGGAACTTACTCATTTAGCAGATGTGGAAAGGTAATAAAATAAAATAAAAATAAATAAAACTAGCTCTGGACAATAGAATAAATGCTAAAGATGCTATATCGCTGTTTGTTAAATGTATGGATAATAATTTTTCTATTAAAAAGAATAATTTCATTCTAAAGGAAGCAGGGAAGGCACAGAAATTGCCAACTACCAACCGCATACCATTCTCCTTTTACATGTGAACAAAACCTCAGAATTGTTGCAGATGGCATTGTGGTCAGATCACAAACTACATTTCCCACCCTTCTGTGAAACTAGGGGAATTATTATATAATTTTGGCCAATGAAATTTAATCAGACTTTACAAGGGTGCTTGACTTAACTGCCACATGTCCTTATGCCCTTCAGCCTTCTACCTCTTCCTGTTGGGGAGGTGGATGCAGTGCTGGATGTGCAATTAACCATTTTGTGGACAGGATGCAACTAAGATAGAGCCAAGACAAAGACAGGGATCTTGGTATGGCTGTTTTTAGCTATTGAACCAGTAATCGAGACCTTCTCATTGTGTGAGAAAAGATAAAACATATAATTTATTGAATCTTCTGTTTTGGTAGAGTGTCATGAATAAAACATGGTTATAAAGATGTAAGTTGTGTTCAGAGATGTGTTCTGGTCACATTACCCATGGCCTGGGCTACAGAGGCCTGCAGCTAACCACTTGCCTTCCATCATTCTCAGTTACATCAGACAAAACAGGAATAGATCATAGTTTTCTAAAGTCCTTTCAGTTCAAATATTCTGTGATTCTAATTAATCCATTTGGCTGGGGGTAAGTAGATCAGAATTTCCAAGGCAGTAGGTCTTGCCCCCCCACTTTTAACATCTTTATTGGAGTATAATTGCTTTACAATGGTGTGTTAGTTTCTGCTTTATAACAAAGTGAATCAGCTATATGTATACATATATCCCCATATCTCCTCCCTCTTGCGTCTCCCTCCCACCCTCCCTATCCCACTCCTCTAGGTGGTCACAAAGCACCGAGCTGATCTCCCTGTGCTATGCAGCCACTTCCCACTAGCTATCTCTTTTCCATTTGATAGTGTGTATATGTCCATGCCACGCTCTCACTTTGTATCAGCTGACCCTTGTCTCTCTCTGTGTCCTCAAGTCCATTCTCTATGTATGCGTCTGTATTCCTGTCCTGCCCCTAGGTTCGTCAGAACCATTTTCTTTTTTCTTTCTTTTTTTTTTTTTTTAGATTCCATATATATGTGTTAGCATACGGTATTTGTTTTTCTCTTTCTAACTTACTTCACTCTGTATGACAGACTCTAGGTCCCTCCACCTCACTACAAATAACTCAATTTCGTTTCTTTTTATGGCTGAGTAATATTCCATTGTATATAAGTGCCATATCTTCTTTATCCATTCTTCTGTCAGTGGACACTTAGGTTGCTTCCATGTCCTGGCTATTGTAAATAGTGTTGCAGTGAACATTGTGGTACATGACTCTTTTTGAAATATGGTTTTCTCAGGGTATATGCCCATTAGTGGGATTGCTGGGTCACATGGTACTTCTATCTTTAGTTTTTTGACGAACCTCCATACCTCCATATTGGCTGTATCAGTTTACATTCCCATCAACAGTGCAAGAGGGTTCGCTTTTCTCCACACCCTCTCCAGCATTTATTATTTGTAGATTTTTTGATGATGGCTATTCTGACCGGTGTGAGGTGATACCTCATCGTAGTTTTGATTTGCATTTCTCTCATAATTAGTGATGTTGCGCATTTTATCATGTGTTTGTTGGCAATCTGTATATCTTCTTTGGAGAAATGTCTATTTAGATCTTCTGCCCATTTTTAGATTGGGTTGTTGTTTTTTTGATATTGAGCTGCATGAGCTGCTTGTAAATTTTGGAGATTAATCCTTTGTCAGTTGCTTTGTTTGCAAATATTTTCTCCCATTCTGAGGGTTGTCTTTTCGTCTCGTTTCTGGTTTCCTTTGCTGTGCAAAATCTTTGAAGTTTCTTTAGGTCCCATTTGTTTATTTTTGTTTTTATTTCCAGTTCTCTAGGAGATGGGTCAAAAAGGATCTTGCTGTGACTTATGTCAAAGTGTGTTCTTCCTGTGTTTTCCTCTAAGAGTTTTACAGTGTCTGGCCTTAAATTTAGGTCTTGTTTAATTCATTTTGAGTTTATTTTTGTGTGTGGTATTCAGTATTCTAATTTCATTCTTTTACATGTAGCTGTCCAGTTTTCCCAGCACCACTTAATGAAGAGGCTGTCTTTTCTCCATTATATATTCTTGCCTCCTTTATCAAAGATAAGGTGACCATAGGTGCATGGGTTTATTGCTGTTCCATTGATCTATATTTCTGTTTTTGTGCCAGTACCATACTGTCTTGATTACTGTAGCTTTGTAGTATAGACTGAAGTCAGGGAGCCTGATTCCTCCAGCTCTGTTTTTCTTCCTCAAGATTTCTTTGGCTATTTGGGGTCTTTTGTGTTTCCATACAAATTGTGAAACTTTGTGTTCTAGTTCTGTGAAAAATGCTGTTGTTACTTTGATAGGGATTGCATTGAATCTGTAGATTGCTTTGGGTAGTAGAGTCATTTTCACAATGTTGATTCTTCCAATCCAAGAACATGGTATATCTCTCCATCTGTTTGTATCATCTTTAATTTCTTTCATCAGTGTCTTCTATTTCTGCATAGAGGTCTTTTGTCTCCTTAGGTAGGTTTATTCCTAGGTATTTTGTTCTTTTTGTTGCAATGGTAAATGGGAGTGTTTCCTTAATTTCTCTTTCAAATTTTCATCATTAGTGTATAGGAATGCAAGAGATTTCTGTACATTCATTTTGTATCCTGCTGCTTTACCAAATTCATTGATTAGCTCTAGTAGTTTTCTGGTTGCATCTTTAGGATTCTCTGTGGATAGTATCATGTCATCTGAAGACAGTGACAGCTTTACTTCTTCTTTTCCAATTTGGATTCCTTTTATTTCCTTTTCTTCTCTGATTGCTGTGGCTAAACTTCCAAAGTGATGTTGAATAATAGTGGTGAGAGTGGCCATCCTTGTCTTGTTCCTGTACTTAGAGGAAATGGTTTCAGTTTTTCACCATTGAGAATGATGTTGGCTGTGGGTTTGCTATATAGGGCCTTTATTATGTTGAGGTAAGTTCCCTCTCTGTGCTTCCTTTCTGGCTTGTTTTTATCATAAATCGGTGTTGAATTTGGTCAGAAGCTTTTTCTGCATGTATTGAGATGATCATATGGTCTTTATCCTTCAGTTTCTTAATATGGTTTATCACATTGGTTTGTTTCTGTATATTTAAGAATCCTTGCATTCCTAGTATAAACCCCACTTGATCATGGTGTATGCTCCTTTTAATGTGCTGTTGGATTCTGTTTGCTAGTATTTTGTTGAGGACTTTTGCATCTATGTTCATCAGAGATATTGGCCTGTAGTTTTCTTTTTTGTGGCAAATTTGTCTGGCTTTGGTATCAGGGTGATGGTGGCCTCTTAGAATGTGTTTGGGAGTGTTCCTCCCTCTGCTATATTTTGGAAGAGTTAGAGAAGGATAGGTGTTAGCTCTTCTCTAAATGTTTGATAGAATTCGCCTGTGGAGACATCTGGTCCTGGGCTTTTGTTTGTTGGAAGATTTTGAATCACAGTCTCAATTTCAGTGCTTGTGATTGGTCTGTTTGTATTTTATATTTCTTCCTGATTCAGTCTTGGAAGGTTGTGCTTTTCTAAGAATTTTTCCATTTCTTCCAGGCTGTCCATTTTATTGGCATATAGTTGCTTATAGTAATCTCTCATGATCCTTTGTAGTTTTGAAGTGTCAGGTGTTACTCTTCCTTTATCATCTCTAATTCTGTTGATTTGAGTCTTCTCCCTTTTTTCTTGATGAGTCTGGCTAATGGTTTTTCAATTTTGTTTATCTTCTTAAAGAACCAGCTTTCAGTTTTATTGATCTTTGGTATCAGTTCCTTCATTTCTTTTTCATTTATTTCTGATATGATCGTTATGAATTCTTTCCTTCTGCTAATTTTGGGGTTTTTTTTCCCTTATTACTCTAATTGCTTTAGGTGTAAGGTTAGGTTGTTTATTTGAGATATTTCTTGTTTCTTGAGGTAGGGTAGTATTGCTATAAACTTCCCTCTTAGAACAGCTTTTGCTGCATCCCATAGGTTTGGGGTCGTCCTGTTTTCATTGTCATTTGTTTCTAGGTATTTTTTGACTTCCTCTTTGGTTTCTTCAGTGACCTCTTGGTTATTTAGTAGTGTATTGTTTAGCCTCCATGTGTTTGTATTTTTTAGTTTTTTTCCTGTAATTGGTATCTAGTCTCATAGCGTTGTGGTTGGAAAAGGTACTTGATACGATTTCAATTTTCTTAAATTTACCAAGGCTTGATTTGTAACCCAGGATATGATTTATCCTAGAGAATGTTCCATGAGCATTTTAGAAGAAAGTGTAATCTGCTGTTTTTAGATGGAATGTCCAAGAATATCAATTAGGTCCATCTTGTTTAATGTGTCATTTAAAGCTTTTGTTTTCTTATTTATTTTCATTTTGGATGATCTGGCCATTGGTGAAAGTGGGGTGTTAAAGTCCCCTACTATGATTGTGTTACTGTCGATTTCCCCTTTTATGGCTGTTAGCATTTGCCTTATGTATTGAGGTGTTCCTATGGTGGGTGCATAAATATTTACAATTGTTATATCTTCTTCTTGGATGGATCCCTTGATCATTATGTAGTGTCCATCTTTATCTCTTGTAATGGTCTTTATTTTAAAGTCTATTTTGTCTGATATGAGAATTGCTGCTGCAGCTTTCTTTTGATTTCCATTTGCATGGAATATCTTTTTCCATCCCCTCCCTTTCAGTCTGTATGTGTCCCTAGGTCTGAATTGGGTCTCTTGTAGACAGCATAAGTATGGGTCTTGTTTTTGCATCCATTCAGCTGGTCTGTGTCTTTTGGTTGGAGCATTTAATCCATTTACATTTAAGGTAGTTATCGATATGTATGTTTCTATTACCATTTTCTTAATTGTTTTGGGTTTGTTATTGTAAGTCTTTTTCTTCTCTTGTTTTCCTGCCTACAGAAGGTCCTTAAGCATTTATTGTAGAGCTGGTTTTGTGGTGCTGGATTCTCTTAACTTTTGCTTGTCTGTAAATGTTTTAATTTCTCTGTTGAATTTGAATGAGATCCTTGCTGGGTAGAGTAATCTTGGTTGTAGGTTTTTCCCTTTCATCACTTTAAATATGTCCTGCCGCTCCCTTCTGGCTTGCAGAGTTTCTGCTGAAAGATCAGCTGTTAACCTTATGGGGATTCCCTTGTATGTTATCTGTTGCTTTTCCCTTGCTGCTTTTAATTTTTGTTCTTTGTATTTAATTTTTGATAGTTTGATTAATATGTGTCTTGGCATGTTTCTCCTTGGTTTTATCCTGTATGGGACTCTCTGTGCTTCCTGGACTTGACTATTTCCTTTCCCATGTTAGGGAAGTTTTCAACTATAATCTCTTCAGATATTTTCTCAGTCCCTTTCTTTTTCCCTTCTTCTCCTGGGACCCCTGTGATTTGATTGTTGGTGTGTTTAATGTTGTCACAGAGGTCTCTGAGACTGTCCTCAATTATTTTCACTCTTTTTTCTTTATTCTGCTCTGTGGTAGTTATTTCCACTATTTTATCTTCCAGATCACTTATCCATTCTTCTGCCTCAGTTATTCTGCTATTGATTCCTTCTAGAGAATTTTTCATTTCATTTATTGTGTTATTCATCATTGCTTGTTTCCTCTTTAGTTCTTCTAGGTCCTTGTTAAACGTTTCTTGTATTTTGTCCATTCTATTTCCAAGATTTTGGATCATCTTTACTACCATTACTCTGAATTCTTTTTCAGGTAGACTGCCTATTTCCTCTTCATTTGTTAGGTCTGGTGCGTTTTTACCTTGCTCCTTCATCTGCTGCATATTTCTCTGTCTTATCATTTTGCTTAACTTACTGTGTTTGGGGTCTCCTTTTCGCAGGCTGCACGTTTGTAGTTCCCATTGTTTTTGGTGTCTGCCCCCAGTGGGTGAGGTTGTTTCAGTGGCTTGTGCAGGCTTCCTGATGGAGGGGACTGGTTCCTGTGTTCTGGTCGGTGGGGCTGGATCTTTTTTTTCTGATGGTCAGGGCCACATCTGGTGGTGTGTTTGGGGATGTCTGTGAACCTTGTATGATTTTAGGCAGCCTGTCTGCTAATGGGTGGGGTTGTGTTTCTCTCTTGCTAGTTGTTTGGCATGGGGCATCTGGCACTGGATTTTGCTGGCCGTTGGGTGGAGCTGGGTCTTAACTTTGAGACAGAGATCTCTGGGAGAGCTCTCACCAATTGATATTACGTGGGACTGGGAGGTCTCTGTTGGTCCAATGTTCTGAACTCGACTTTCCCATCTCAGAGTCTCAGGCCTGAGCACCAAGATCCTGTCAACCACACAACTCAGAAGAAAAGCAAGGAAAAAGGAAAGAAAAAGAATAATAATAAAGTTTTTTTAAGTTTTTAATATAAAAATTATTAAAATGAAAAATAATAATAATTGTAAAAAAAGAAGAGAGCAACCAAACCAATAAACAAATCCACCAATGATAACAAGTGCTAAAGATTAAACTAAGATAAACATAAAAATCAGAAACAAATCAGTCACAGCAAACCCCAAGCCTACAATTGCTCCCAAAGTCTACTGCCACAATTTGGGGATGACTTATTGTCTATTCAGGTATTCCACAGGTGCAGGGTACATCAAGTTGATTGTGGAGATTTAATACACTGCTCCTGATCCTGCTGGGAGAGATTTCCCTTTCTCTTCCTTGTTTGCACAGCTCCTGGGGTTCAGCTTTGGGTTTGGCCTCACATCTGTATGTAGGTCACCCTCTGGCATCTGTTCCCCTCCCAGACAGGATGCGGTTAGAGTGGCAGCTTATTAGTGGGCTGTGGCTCACTCAGGCCGTGGTTGGGAGGGCGGGGGGCGGAAGGTGTATGGAATGCGGGGTGAGCCTGCGGCGGCAGCAGCCAGCAAAAAGTTGCAACAGCCCGAGGTGCGCCGTGTGTTCTCCCGGGGATGTTGTCCCTGGCTCATGGGACCCTGGCAGTGGCAGGCTGCACAGCCTCCCGGGAGGGGAGGTGTGGATAGTGCTTGCACACAGGCTTCTTGGTGGCTGCAGCAGCAGCCTTAGCGTTTCATGCCCGTCTCTGGGGTCTGCGCTGGTAGCCGCAGCTCGCGCCCGTCTCTGGAACTCATTTAGGCGGTGCTCTGAATCCCCCCTCTTGCGCACCCTGAAACAATGGTTTCTTGCCTCTTTGGCAGGTCCAGACCTTTTCCCGGACTCCCTCCCGGCTAGCTGTGGTGCACTAGCCCCCTTCAGGCTGTGTTCACGCAGCCAACCCCAGTCCTCTCCCCGGGATCCAACCTCCAAAGCCCGAGCCTCAGCTCCCGGCCTCCACCCGCCCCGGCGGGTGAGCAGACAAGCCTCTCGGGCTGGTGAGTGCCGGTCGGCCCCGATCCTCTGTGCGGGAATCTCCCCGCTCTGCCCTCCGCACCCCTGTGGCTGCGCTCTCCCCCGTGACTCCGAAGCTCCCCACCCCCCGCCGCCCACTGCCCGTCTCCGCCAGTGAAGGGGCTTCCTAGTGTGTAGAAAGTTTTGCTCCTTCACAGCTCCGTCCCAGAGGTGCAGGTCCCGTCCCTATTCTTTTCTCTCTGTTTTTTCTTTTTTCTTTTGCCCCTACCCAGGTACGTGGGCAGTTTCTTGCCTTTTGGGAGGTCTGAGGTCTTCTGCCAGCGTCCAGTAGGTGTTCTGTAGGAGTTGTTCCACGTGTAGATGTATTTCTGATGTATTTGTGGGAAGGAAGGTGATCTACACATCTTAACTCCTCCACCTTGAAGGTCCCGTTGGTCTTGCCCCTTTCTAATCATGACAGCCTAAATGTTGATCTTTCTAAAATGAAAATCTAATCAAACCCCTCATTTGCTTAAAACTTTCCAATTTTTCCCCGTTGTCACCAGAATGAACAAACTCTTAGCATGGCGTATAAGGCCCTTTGTGATCAGGCTCTAATAACCTGTGCTGTCGCGTGTCTCACTGTTATATTGCATCCACCTTGTCCTCTTCCCTCTTGTCGATCGCCCCAGCCTCTTCTCTTTCCACCGATGAACTTTCCAGCCACATTGAACTATGTGTAATCCGTTGGTCTGGTCGTGTTCTCTCTCATCTGATGGTCTTTAGACATGCTATTCTCTCTGCCTAGAATGTTTTCTTTCCATACTCCTCTCCTGTGAGTGACAAAGTTTTACTTAGTCTTTAGGTTTTTGTATAGAGGCCACCTTTTCCTGGAAGCCTTCTTATATCCCTAAGATTGGGTTAAGCGCCCCTTTTAGGTTCTATCTTGATACTTTGTGCTTATAAATGTTCTAACATTCCTCATAATATATTCAAATTACCTGTTTGCTCACCTATATCCTGAGCTACAGTGAATTTTCCTGAGGGAAAGAACTGAGTATTGTTCACTTGTGTTTCCCCAGCATTTAGTATAATATCAATATAACAATACTCTATAGACAGTTCCTCAATGAATCTTTGGATGGAAAGTTTGGGACCAAATTGTGGATAGTCTTGAGTGAACATTAGGCCAATTTGTTGAACTTCTTAATACTGCCACCAGGAGAGTCTTTTACCAAGGACTCAATCATGATGGCAGGTGGTAGCATCGTTCTCCACCTTGGTTACTCAGTGAGGCAATATTCCCCAATTGTGCAGTAGTGGGGCACTTACACAAAATAAGTAAGTATGTGCCTTTGTACAAAATTAGATTCCATCTTGAAGAGATTAAAATGCAACCTTTATTGGGTACCTAAAGTTTAAGAAAAGTTCTGAGAGATAAAACTTAAAATTCATAAAATTCCATCGCGAGATTTTTTTTCTGTTAATAGAGAAGTGCTATCATTGTCTTAATTTTAGCTTTTTCATCACCTTGGCCCATATTGCAGAGCACCTATATTATATGGAGTCATACAACTTCCTAGATGTCAAGAATAACAAGAAAGTGGTAGATATTCTTGACAGTTTGAAATATCATTCTGGCAAACTGGGGCCAGGAGCTGCGTTAGAAGTGTACGTGCAGTAAAGGCAGGTCTGTCATCCATTTTAGGTCCATAATGTGTGCAAAGCATAGTGCTTGATGGTTTGGGAGATGCAGAGTTATATGAAACATACTTCCTACCCTCAAGGAGCTAACAGAGTTGCTGAGGAGAAGGGAAATGCACCAAAATGCTTATATTTAATGATAACTTGTGATGAGACACGTAGGTACTGGCAGAAAATAGAGCATTGGATCTCTTTCTTTCAAGGGGTTTACATTTTTATGATCCACAAAACTGGGAGCTTTACATATTATATTTACATAGCTAAGTATGAGAGTAAAGTTTTCAAATACATGTATGAATGAAGTATGAATTTCTTCATGTTTTTCTCAAGGAGGCTTTCCATACCTGTGTACCTTTTTCGTTTACGGCAGGAGTTGTTAACCCAAGGTCCGTGGCCTCCTTGAAATCTTTCTGCAGAATTTGGTGGATATGTATGTGTATATAGTTTCCTGAGGAAAGGACTGGTGGCTTTCAACAGATTCTTTTTATTTTTTTTTACCTTTTAAAAACATTCTATTAGAATCTTTAAGGATTCTGTGACTGAGAAGAAATTCAGAACCACTGTATAGACAGTGCGTTCACAGACTTGTCTCAGCTTTACAATATCTTTCTCTTCACCTCCATTTCAATCCATTCTCATTTAACAGTTGGCTATAGCATAGCCAATGAGTAAATGCTTTTATTTGTTGAGTGAATTAAATTAAAGCTTACATGCCATGTTCTTAATTTTAAAAACAGACAAGTTCAACATGTTATTCAGAATGAGCCCTGACTGCCCTTCACTGAACACACACCAGTGAGGGCACTTGGCAGTACACTTCATTGTTTAATTCATTTAACACTCTGGCCCTTCATGAGTGATAGCTATTATTATCCCCATTTTACAGACAAGGAAGCTGAGGCTCACTGAGTGTCTTCCTAAGCCTGCCCCCTAGTAAGTTATAAAATCAGTTAATACTCTGTCTTGAATCTGAAGCCTCTGTTCCCTTTAACTAGTATGTTATACAGTGATATGATTTATAAACTGTTTTGTTTCTTCCCCTCAAAAAACAAACAAACAAAAAACCCTCTTCTAAGTTGCAGTTTGTTCTTGACAATCCCTGGTGTTTTGTGTTTTTTTAATGTCAAAATGCCTTTGGAAGTAGATGAGCTTTTGTAGCTTAATGACCATTGGCTTAAGTATACAAATGGTTAGCTTGAGCTTCAACATAAAGGAATACATATTAATTAAAATCTAGATCATTTCATCAGATTTAGAAGTAATATTGAGCTATTTTTAAAATTGCGTAACAAACTTATGTGAAGAATTTGCCACGTACTTGACGTCATTGTCTGCTATTGGTACACCAGAATGTGGAGGAACAAATATGCTTGTCTGGGGCAGTGGCGGTGTGGAGTGGAGACTTTTGAAAACTACACATTCTACCTTCTCCATCCCTCATCCCTGTTGATAATCATTGCCTGTGATGAGAAGTGTTATTGATGAAGCATTTCGCGTATGAATTCTGTTAGATGCAGAAGAAAGATGAAGAAATACCATCTTACATTATTTGGAAGCCTCTTCATTTTGCAGAATGCTGAGTAGGGAGAAACATTGTTTGGAAGTTTAGAATCACTATTATGTTTTGAAATTATAAATACTTATTTAAATATAGTTATTAGGTAATTACAACACTTTAGAGTATGGTATAGAATATTGTAGCCTAACTTGTCTCTTTAAAGTACATGGCTAAACAAACTGTAAACTTCAGATCTTTTTATAGTCTTACTATTCAAAACCTCTTGTCAGTTAAAGTAAATCCAAAGTGGTTTATATTTTGAAAATATGCTTCAAAGAAGACATCACAAAAGTAAAATTACTTTATTGCTCTGCTTTGTATTTTGTAATTTTAGGTAAGGCACTGACGTTTCTTCTGCTGCAGCCACCAAGCCCCAAACTTCCTCCACACAGTACGATCCGAAGAACAGCCATTGATCTGATCGGACGTGGTTTCACAGTTTGGGAGCCTTACATGGATGTGTCTGCTGTCCTGATGGGGCTTCTTGAACTTTGTGCTGATGCCGAGAAACAACTTGCCAAGTACACGCTCCATTTCAGTTCATTTGGCTTTTATTGGTTTTGTTTTGTTTTGTTTTAGTAGAAGTCATTGATCACTCTTTATAAATTGCATATGGAGAAAAAATAGACAAATATCTCAATATATGAAATTTTGGAAATAGACGATGAAAGGGAGATATGTTTCTGTCATTTTACCACAATTGGGATTTAGCTTTGAGCCAATGAATGATTTATCCGTGGCATAGTTTTAAATATATGTTTATTGTGCCTTGAGATATTATCAGCTAATAATAATATAAACATATCACATATAAGGAAAATGATATATATAGTTGCTCAAAAATGTTTTACTGATACGATACCTGGCCAGTTTGGGGAATTACTCCTTTGCACTCATGTTAATTTTTAAACCAACTTTATTGAGGTTTCATTTGCACACAGCAGAGGATCAGCCATAAGGAGGTTGCAGTGGTCCAGGGAGGCAGGGATGAGAGTAGAGGAATAAGAAGACCCAAGGCAGTTCCTAAAATGAAACTGGGGCTGGTGATAGAGGTTAGTGTTGACTTGAGAACCCAGCCTCCTGATTCCTGGAGGGAGTCTTCTTTGTTTTGTTTTGTTTTGTTTTGTTTTGATGGTATAATACACATCTAACAGGAAATTTACTACTGTAACCCTCTTAAAGGATACAATTCAGCAACATTCTCTGCATTCACAGTTATGCAGCCATCACCACTACCTAGTTCCCAGTAGCAGTCACCCCAAATGCAAACTCCATACCCATTGAGCAGTCCCTTTCCATTCTCCCCTCCCACTGTCCCCTGACAATCAATAATCTGCTTTCTGTCTCTGTGAATTTGCCTATTCTGAATATTTCATGTAAATGGAATTATACAGTATGTGGCCTTTTGTGTCTGACTTCTTTCACTTAGCATAATGATTCCAAGGTTCATTCATGTTGCAGCATTTTTCAGTACTTTGTTTCTCTTTATAGTTGAACAATATTCCATTCATTTTATTTACCTATTCATCTGTTGATGGACATGTGGGTTGTTTCCACTTTGTTTGAACACCTAGTTTTCATCTCTTAGGTAGATACCTAAAAGTGGAATTGCTGGGTCATGTGGTAATTCTGTGTTTAGCCTACTGAGGAACCACCAAACTGTTTTCCATAGCAGCTGCACCATTTTATATTCCTACCAGCAATGTAGGAATTGTCTTTGCATCCTCGCCAACACTTATCTTCTGGTTTTGTTGTTGCTTTTTTAGTATAGTCATCCTAGTGAGGGTGAATTCCTAGTGGGAGGAATTCTTGAACTGTCCCATGATGCCTCTCTTAATGTACAGGCAGACCTCATTTTACTGTCCTTCACTTTATTGCATTTCACGGATGCTGTGGGTTTTTTTTTTTACAAACCAAAGGTTTATGGTAACCCTGCATTGAGCAAGTCTGTTGGCACCATTTTTCCAACAGCATTTGCTCATTCATGACTCTGTGTCTCATTTTTGTAATTCTAGCAATATTTCAAACATTTTTATTACTATATTTGTTATGGTTGTCTGTAGTCAGTGATCTTTGATGTTATTTTTGTAATTATTGTGACTTTTTTAGCAATAAAGTATTTTTTAATTAAGGTATGTACATTGTAAAAATACTTAATGATATTGCACACTTAATAGACTACAGTATAGTATAAACATACTTTTTATATGTTTACTGGGAAGCTAAAAAATTCGTGTGCATTGCTTTATTGTGATACTCGCTTTATTGCATTGCTCTGGAACCAAACCTACAGTATCTTTGAGGTCTGCCTGTAAGTGTTATCACCTCTTTGATTTTTTCAGTGAATGGCATTTCATGCTTATCATTGCTAACCTTTTAAAAAACTAGAGTTCTCTGCCCTTTTCTTCATGGTTGCCTCTCTCATATCCCGCAGTTGCCTTATATTCTAGCGTGCTTTGGGCCTGTCATCTTTCTGCTGGCTGCTCTATGCTCAGAAGTGGAGACCAGCGAACCAACTGAAGGCTAGACTGGACTGCTGTGACTTTGTCCACAGATTGGGCATCCCCAGCCCAAAGTCCCAAGATTGACTGGTAGGGGAAGGGTATTCATTTCAAACCTAAGCAGCTGTCCTCCCCGTTCACCTGCTTCATGCTGCCACACTTCCTAAACTTCACCTCTGTGTCTCCCTAGCCACATACCCTTCAGTAAATTACTTCACCTCT
Source organism: Lipotes vexillifer (assembly GCF_000442215.2). Classification (NCBI taxonomy): domain Eukaryota; kingdom Metazoa; phylum Chordata; class Mammalia; order Artiodactyla; family Lipotidae; genus Lipotes; species Lipotes vexillifer. Next base: position 710,271 of record NW_006782449.1, read on the forward strand.
CACCTCAGTTCCATTTACAAGTTGGGGGTAATTAAATACCTACTTCATAAGATTGATGTTAAGTGAGTTTATATTTGCCAGGTGCTTAGAAGAGCACTTAGCACATGTTAAGAGATTGAATGGATGTTCCCTATATTGGGGGGGGGGGGGTGGGACCTACTTCATAAGATTGATGTTAAGTGAGTTTATATTTGCCAGGTGCTTAGAAGAGCACTTAGCACATGTTAAGAGATTGAATGGATGTTCCCTATATTGGGGGGGGGGGTATGGATGGTGATGCCATTGTCATTGTCCTAGTGTTCAACAGATGGAAGAGATGCCCGTTTCTAGAATAAACACTTCCACATAGTGACAATCAGGATAGTTTCTGGATGGATACAGGTGGCCTGAAGGTTCTCGACTGACTTAAAGGATTAGGAGGGAATGTGAGCCCATGAGTTGGCAGCAGTCGTAAGAGGCAGCTGGCCTTTGTGCAAAGCCTGGAACATATTTTCAACCTTTTACCCTCTCCTTGGGTGCAGCTGCCATGGACACCCTCCAAGGAGTCAACAGAGTGGCTTCTTTTACCTCAGCTCTCCTGGTTACCTTGAGAAGCCTTTAATATTTTTGATTGTCCAGAATTTGACTTTGACCTAATTTTATAGCCTGTTTTCAAATCTGATCAAAAACAATTTCAATAGTACGCAGTCTTGTTTTGTTGCCTGGGAGAAGTAATGGGTTTCTATTTTAGACTAACCATCTAATATTTTGTTTTATTTTGTGTTTAAATAAGTTCACATGAAGCTTATATCAGCAGACATAAAGATGTGCTGTGTTTTATCTACATGGAGTATGTCCACAGACACCAATACTTTAGGTTTCAGTAGGTAATTTAAATCTTAAAATTACATCCTTTTCTGTCATGAAGATTAGTATAACTCTCTACACAGAGCTCTGAATAAATGAATGTATCAGCGTGTAGCCTTAAGGAGTCCAGTGTAATTTTCATCATGATAAATTGTATAATAAGCAAGAAAGTGTTTGCTTATTAATGTATAACAAGATTTAGATTGAAAATGACCTGTTACATCCACGACACACTTGGTACAGGCTGCAGAAGGACTGAGATGGGGCGAGATAGAGCAGCAGGGTGACTGTGCATCTTGCCCTCGCGGTGCCTGTGGGGCCGCCCTTCTGTGCCTGCTTCTCTGTGCACACGATAACACCGCTTGGCCGCCTTGCTGCTGACTGTGATCTTAAGCTTGCTTTATGGAGAAGCTTTTATGTTAGGCTTGTGCTTTTTAAAAAGGAAAAAACATAAGCAGCGTTTCCTTCTTTATTTCAGTTCTTGTGAGTTTATGAAGGAGGGGGTTCAAGGCAGGGCAGCTCGCTCAGGTTGCTATCTAGTTCTGAGGAATACATGTGATAGCAGAGTTTCTCTCTTTCCTTCTCTCCCCTGTGTTGACATCCTCTGTCAGAGATGACTCGTGAGAGGCCTCCTGAAAAACTGTATATGGCTCAAGACTAATAGAGCATTTTCCCAGAATTAATAATGTGTTTTTTGTTTGTTTTTTTTTTTTGCGGTACGCGGGCCTCTCACCGCTGCGGCCTCTCCCGTTGCGGAGCACAGGCTCCGGACGCGCAGGCTCAGCGGCCACGGCTCACGGGCCCAGCCGCTCCGCGGCATGTGGGATCTTCCCGGACCGGGGCACGAACCCGCGTCCCCTGCATCGGCAGGCGGACTCTCAACCACTGCGCCACCAGGGAAGCCCAATAATGCTTTTATTTTAGAAATATGGCTTAGAATTTTACATCTTTGGAATCAAAATAAAACCAGCTGTTTTCCAGTGTTTTCAAACATTTTGCCCAATTTTAAACTACATTTATTAACTAAGCAAGCATCTGTTGAGTAGCTAATATGTGGAAGGGACAGTGTTAGGTACTATATGTAGTGACAAACTTTCATGAAACAAAGACCCTTCACGTGACTTGCAGCCTTACAGGAAGCAAAGAAGGAGAGTACATTCAGAGCATGGCAGACGAATCACGGGCTACCCAGACAGTACCCAAGGAAGAATTTCATCTGAATCTGTCCTTTGAATGATTGTGAGGAGAGGTGGGGAAGAATAACTACGACATGCAAAAGGACAGACGGGGAAAGCCCAGGCACGCCCCAAAGAGGCTGAGGGGCAGCTACACACGTAGGGACGTGAAACTGAACATTGTTTTTAGCGAATTTTATTTATTAACTTCTTGCAGAAATTAAACCCTGGGATGCTCCAATCAAAAACTTGAACATAATTGCCTTACTCTTTATCTCTGGGGAATAGAATTGGGTTCAAAGAGAGGATTGGTTTTACCTTTTTCTTTATTAAAAGAGTGTAAAAATGACTCTAAAAGATTATAAAACGAATCTGAGACAGGTGCTTTCTCTTGTCCAGGAAAAGGTGAGGTTCAAACCCAGGTCTCACTGACACCAAAAGCCACGCTCCCACCCCTGTGCCATCTTGCATTTGAAATCTTATACCCAGAGAATTAAAGACCAACAGAGTACTAAATTCAGAACAACCTATGAAAAGGACCTAAAAGAGGTCAACTCAGAATTTTCAGATTTTTAAAATCTATCTAATGAAATCATTCTCATCAAGAATTTTGTGCCTTCTGGAAATTAGAAGCCCATTTAAATATCAGTAAACTCCTTGACAGCTTGGGCCATGTTTCGATGCTATGTGTTTATTCTTATGTATTCAAAGACCTGTTATATGATTTGCATTGTTATTTGCAATAAACATTTAATAAAGTCCTAGAATTTTAGAGACAAAAATCTTCTTCAACAGCAGGCAAGCCAGTGCCCTTAATATGCTGTTAAGTAAAAATAAGTTGTAGAGATTAAACAACTTGTCTGAGGTTACACTAGTCCTGTGAGAGCTAAGACTATCACTTAGGTCTGCCGACTCCCATTTTGCTGCTTCCGTAGTGCATGGTTATGTCACCCTTTATATAACGCGAGATCCACAGGTAGAATTTTACGTGAGGAATTTTTAAGTTAATGCTTATGGGCTGTTTATTCATGATGGACTGTTTAATTGAAAATGGAAGGCTGCACTTCGTTGAAATCATAGGTTAAGTCATCCCCAGCTGATTGTGAAAATAATAGAAATGTACGCAGTATTATCTTTTTTAAAAATCCATGGTTTTTTAGATCAGCATGGTTATGGACATATGGATAAAATGTTAGAAGCAGTAGAAAATCCTACTTTTTTTTTTTATGTAAAAGTACAGAAGAATCCTTGTGCTTTTGTATGTGTTGTGGTCTGTGATTCTGATTCCATTTTCCTAGTTCATGTTGCAGACCTTTACTCTGAAAGAGAACAGCAGAGCAGGGCCGGCCAAGCTGCTGAAGGTGCCAGACTCTCACCTCATACTGCTGTGACTGAGGGATGTGGATGAACTACACAGAGTCCGTTGCTTTTCTGTAATATTCACAGTTGCCAGACTTTAAGGGAGAAACACACAGTCATTGGAAACCACACATGCTCTGATAACATAGATAAGCCTTTTATGTTGGAAAGACTCTTTCTGGACAATATAAAATAGAGTTGGAGAAAAAAGAATTGACATTTTAACTCAGATCTCAATCATAATTTTTAGATTTGAGAGCCAGAGAGTAAAGATTACATCATACAAACACTAAGGTGCTTTAGGCTTCAATATTTAAATTATTTTTCCTATTCACATGACATTTATTTTTAATAGAAAGTTTATAATTGGAGGAAACCATTTAACTAAATCATGTTGGCATAGATTTTATTCATTGTAAATGTATACAATATATAGGAAATAGGTCTAAAAGATATGCACTTGGCGGAATTGCCACCTTTGAGTTTAGGAAATTAATGCCACCTGTGACTTATCAGATTTAGGTCCCACATGACAAAGAGGAATTGCTGATTCCCTATTACATTAAAGACAATTGTTCATTAAAGACAATTGTTAACACACCCATTTTACCAGGGAGGGGTAGAATGGAATTCCCAGATGATACATAATTATGTATTTTCAGAATAATTTTAGTCTTTGTTTTAGATGGGGAGTGTTTTCAATGTTCCGTTACTGTTTGTCTTAGTTCACTTGGGCTGCCATAACAAAGCACCACAGACTGGGCTACTTAAACAACAGCCATTTATTTTTCACAGTTCTGGAAGCTGGGAAGTTCAAGGTCAAGGTGCTGGTAAGACCTCATTCTGAGGTCTGTTCTCCTGACTTGTAGGCTCTGCCGTCTTGCTGTGTCCTGACATGACTTCTTTGTGACCAAGATTTGAAGAGAGAGGTGGAGCAAGCTCTCTGGTTTCTCTCATAAGGGCACTAATCCCATCACAAGGGCCCCACCTTCGTGCCCTTATCTAACTCTAATTATCTCCTAGAGGCCTGTCTCCATATACCATCACATTGAGGCTTAGGGCTTCAACATATGAATTTTAGGGAGACACACGCACTCGGTCCATAATCGTGTTGACTATGATTTGCAGGTTATTCTATGAAAGTTGGGTTCCCCCCACTCCAAATATTCCCTTATGGCGTTCCATAATTTGACAGATGGGTGAAGTCTGACAGTTGTAGACAGTGACATTTAACTGAGGTGGTCTTACATGTAAGTTTTAAAAAGCTTTTACTGCCATGGAGTAAGGGTTAGAACAGGATTTAATGAGCAGTCAAGTAAGGATTGAGCTTGGCCTGAGTGGACTATTTTCTATTCATGGTTTTTATTTATAATATCTATCATCTCTGGTATTTCATATTGAATGTGTATACTGAAATGCTGAGTAAAACTGAGAGTGTGTCATATCATATTTTTCAGAATAAAGACTGAAACAGAGACCCACCCTATAAACCTATGTAACAAATGATCTGCATAACAGCCAGATAAGCAGGATCAGGTGAAAAGAGTGAGTTCTCTGTTTACATACAGATTCCAGAATAAGGCAGACATCCCCTCTAATTTCATGCCTCTGATAGTATGATCCTTCCTTTTCAGTTAGAATTCCACATTAAAATATATCACACACCCAGTACACTTTTGACTTTCAAGATAACTACATGCAGAATTAGACTTTGTCTGTTGGGACCACCAGATCAATTACTTTGACTTCATTTCTTGGTCAGTTCAGTCGAATAACTGGCTTAAGTGATTTTCTTTTTTTTTTTCTTGCTGAATTTGCCAGGTAACTTCATTTACCTTCATTTAACTGTTGAGCTACCACTATGTCCAAGGGCTGTACTAGGCACATTGCAGGGGGTAGGGGGCGGTACACACAGGATTAGAGGGCATGGTCCTAATCTGTTTATTGGTTCACAGTATAAAACTAATTCAGAATGAGGGTCAGTGCTAAGGGCCCGGAATGAACAGGTTTTGTCGTTGGTTGTCTTTGTTTCACTAGATGGTAATTGAGTGCTGTAGCAGTTGCAGAATACCACGTGGGCTTCCACAGGAATTGAACAGAGGGGAGGGAGAAGAATGTGCTAGTGGGGAAGGGGTAGTGGAGAAGCATTAGCAAAATACTACGATTAAAAAAGGAATCAAATTTTAGGGACCAGCTTTGAAATTAGTCTGGTCTCGGGAGCATGGGCGTGGAAATGACTGAGTTATAAATAAGCAAAACAAGATTATGGAGGGCCTGGAATCTCCAGCCAAGGAGTTTAAGATTTTTCTAAGCACTAGGACCCAGTGTGGTTTTTAAGCAGGTTCACCATGAAATAAAGTTGGTGCTTTGGGAAGATTACTCTGGCAGGGGTGCATTGAAGAGGCTGTAGACAGGAGAGACAAGGTTTCTCTTCTGCCCCCGTTGCCTGGGCGACTCCTTTCTGTTATCACGCTCACAAGCCCACCTGCTTGTGCACTGTGGATGCTCTGACGGTCACTGCAGAGCCCTGACCTCAGAGCAAGAGCTGCATCCACATTCTGAAGTCCTGCCCTCAGACTGCCAGACACTGATGACAGGAATCACTCAAATGCACACGTTGGTGCCTCTACAGATTGTTGGGTGGTCCAGCTTCCCAACAGCTGGAATCCAACAGGCAGCACTTTTCTATGTCTTTGGTTCGCTTTACCCCCACTTTATCACTTCTCTTCCTATAAGAAGTTGGCCAGTTTCCCCAGGTTCACGAGGTCATTTGCTGAGGAGGAAGGGTAATGTGTGACTAAGCCTTTCACTTGAAACTAGTGACCTGCCATTCATTGATCTCATTTTCTTTTCACTTTGTTTCTACTTGTAAGAGGCATCTTTGGTTGAGAAGAAACACCTGTTGTACCTGTAACTGTCAGATGCAGGGCCAGGTGTTTTTGCGTTTGTTATCTCATTCAGTCTTCTCATCAACCTGGTGAAGTTGGTATTTTAATATAACCATTTTACTGACGTTGTGCTTATTCAGTCTAGGGTGGCCACAGGGCACAGCATGAGGGCAGGGGGACAATATCCACTTGTCACTGTGGCGTGAGCCTTGCAAGTCTGTCAGCTGACCTCCCCCACCCGCAGGTGCGCACACACATGTGCATATCCATGTGTATTTCTTTCTTTCTTTCCCTCTCTTTCTCCCCTCGGCCTCGCCTCCCCTGGCCCCTTCTTAGCATCCCACTCAACTTTTCTCCTCCATGCAAGGAACAGAGACGGGGTGGAAGAGGACTTAGAGGTGGGCGGTGCGTTTGCAAGGATCCTGTTTATGTGAATAAAACTCTGCTTTCCAACTGCAAGAGGTCACGACAGCACAGCTGGGAATGGGCAGGACTTACACGGACTCCAGGAGGATGCTGTAACGCCTGTCCTGTGGAAGCCAGGCCCCATCTCTTAGCGAGCAGTGCATCCATGAGGAGGGCACCCAGAGCCAGGAAGGGCAGCAGGGCAACATCTTCTCTATCCTTGTATTTCCCTTGATTCAGCCTAGCCCTGCAGGTAGCCACGTCACCAACATACGGATGTAAGTTTCAAGTACAACAACCCCTCAGGTCTGTTTCGTAAGCTCGGCCATCGCCTTGTCCTGTACCTACCTGTAAAGTTGGTCATTGGTACCCACATGTAAGACTTCTTTCCTTAGCTGAATTTGATCTTTTTGAGGGTTTTTGATTTCCAGTTCTGCTATTTAGTACAGTTGTTCTCTGTTACAACTTTACCTCCATACCAGTTGATAACCGTGCATCCTGTATCTTCATTCAATCCACTGTTGATACTGAATAAAACAGAGCGGAGGTCCATGTGTTACAACATACCACTAGAAAGCTCTCTCAGGGATGCAGTCTAGCCAGTCATCCAACAGTGCTGAGTTTAGTCATGTTAGCAATTCATTAATCCAGTTACCCACAGCATCGTCCAGCCCCCTCCAGAAGTCGGCTGTCCTGAGACATTACGCTGCTACCTCAGCTCTTCACTGAACTTCTCTGGACCTGATTTCTCCCGCATAAAATGCTGATATCACCACCTCATAGGGATGTTCTGGGCAGATGCAAGAGGACATGACTTAGCACAGGGAAGCTCCACTTCAACCCTCTACCTACGGTTCCCGTCCAGTTCTTTTTCCTCCTCGCATGCCTCCCACATGTGGGGTGGGCTGCCTTGGAAATAGCCACTCTTT
>NW_006782449.1:717959-724078 GCF_000442215.2 Lipotes vexillifer
GATCTTTCCATCAACATCCTGTGGTTTTACTGATCTTAGGAACATTGATTTAGGTTTGCTCAGAATTATTCAATTAACATACCATTTTTGTTTGTTTCAGGTTTTCAGTATTATCAACATCTATTCATCCACATTGATGACAGGAAACATCATAGAGTATCTGAAAAATTTAGCTTTTGAATTTTTTAAAACTTAGCTTAATAATGATCTAAAACTTTACAATAATTTTTTTAACAATAATATTTTAAGCAATCTAGCCCAGTACTACTCACCTAGTAAACATTTCTTTTCCTGAATTCTCAATAATAAAGTTTAATCCAGAAGAGAAACTGCTCTCCTGATGAGAATCTCTGTCCAGCCCCCACTGGGTTCCGAAGGCGTCAGGACCTTCCATGGGGGTGATGCGCCCACCAATGCATCCCTTCTGTTTATTGCTCGATATGTGTGTTTGTTCTCTCAGCTCACATCTGTCTTTTTTGTGGTAAACATGAAAGGAAAGCTCTCCATCGTCTTCTCCTCTGAGTTCCCACTTTGTGTCTACCCTCAGTTTGGAAAAAAAGAGTAGAGACAGTTATATTATCAGACAGAGACTGAGCAATGTAAAACTCACAAAGAAATAAGCAGAATTTTCTATAATCAATTTACCTTTTAAGAATGATGGGAATGCCTATGTGATGCCTCCTTATTTTCAACTAAAAGTTAAAATAATGATTCTTAGATCAATTATAGAGATACTTGTAAACTTCCTGAAAATTTTTAGTAAATGTAATTCATTGGACACATGAAACACAAAGATTATTTAATTGGAGCAGGACAGATCTTAATATAATTTCATATGGATATTTAAATACCAAGGTTATTTAACTAGCGAGAGAAGCTATAATGGATCTCTTACTGAGTAACAAAATATTCCCTGTACACAGTTGATGTGTGGGTCACATGCCACGTTTTAATGAAAGAAAAGTCTTAATACTTTTCACAGTAGTCTATATAAAATGTAAAGGAAGCTTACAAACAGAAGAATATTATCATTTTTATGTTTTAGGAGTGGCAAAGGAGAATATAGCAGCACTATCCTATCATGACATCCTCTCACTCTAGAAAGATTTATTTCATCATGTACATATTCTTGTATATAGCCTGGACCATGTCATGTGTATGTTCTTTATAGAGAGAGAGTAAGTATCAGTTAATAGGATTTTTTGCAGCATTACTGAATACCTACTGGCAGAAAATGCTGATTAGTAGATTGGTTCTGAAAGTATTGAGTGTAGGGTAAACCAGCGCTGCTGAGGGTATTTCAAACTAAAGATAATATATAAACTAAAAATAATTTTGTGATTTTCAGTTCTTTGGTAATTTTATGGACAGGAGTGAATTTTGCTTCCTCTCAGATATAGGCCTTAAATACAGCCTTTCAACTTGGCCTTATAAACAAATTTTTACCTTTAACTTTTCTAAGGAAAAAAATTGAAAATGCTCTGCACAATATTCTTTCTTGCCTTATTCGGAGCTATGTGATATGTATTCAGTACTAGTTCTTGATAATTTGTTAACAAGGCGTTTTTAACACTTTGGACAGATGCACATACTGTTTTCAATCTTCACGGTTAATTATTCGATTTTGTATTTGATGCCAGAACACCCTGACTCCTAATCACTGCTCATTGTTGCAAGTCCATTATATTCTAACTGTTTGAGTGCTCCCATTGACCTTGAACTGACATTATAAGCTGTGTCTAATCTTTTCAGTCTATATTTCTAATGCTTCTTTTCTTTCTTCCTTTTTTTCTGATCCCTGTTTAGCATCACAATGGGGCTGCCTCTGAGCCCTGCAGCTGACTCTGCCCGCTCCTCGAGGCATGCCCTGTCTCTCATTGCCACGGCCAGACCACCCGCCTTCATCACGACTATAGCCAAAGAGGTGAGAGGAACTTCTCAGTGTGCTCCATCTTCGCATTTAGAGGAATTATCTCATACTGTGAGCCGAGGGTCCGTATCTATAGATAATCCTTACAGTTTGTTCTAGAACAATGCAAGTTAATAATTTAGGGCTGGGATGAATACATATGTACCTGTGTGCATGCACACTGAATTCCACGGCAGTGCATTCATTACTTGTGCTTTTGCAGTCATTTCTGTTCTCAACGTTAATTCACTTGTAAATATTTGTATTTACAGTAATTTCTCAATCTGAAATATAGCAGGCTTGTTCAAATTAAAATATATTAAAGGTATCCACATTTTACAAGTGTAAGTGTCTACCTATAATCAAAACAAAACTTATTTAACACTGGCTCTCCAACTGTAAACAAAAATGTAAGTCATAAACTTGCTAATTGTTTTTCCTATTACATATCACAGATAAAGACTTGAATGCCAATTGATTCCCGAATTCTTAGTGCTCTAATTGCCCACATCTAACTGAAAAACTAGTAAAGAACAATGAACCAATTATAAGGTCTTTCCTATAGGTCTTAGTAGTGGGAGAAAAGGCAAGGAAGATAAACTCCTAAATTTTCTTTAAAGGTTTGTTCCATTTTAGCATGAATAATGTGCAGACTCAGTGTCCGTGGGGTATGGGCTCTGCCTGAGTTGTTTTTCCTGTAGCTAAGATGAATTTTTTAAATACTAAATAAATACCTCGGAGTCTGCCCTGATAACCTACAACCTACTGGGCCTATGTCTGCCCCAGAGCCATCCTTAATAGGCATGCAGCAAATATTTGTGACATGAATGTAGCTAGAAGGGAGGAAAGAAGGGCCTAATAGCAGATTGTATGGGTTTATATGAGGCAGTAGGACTTGGAATTCACACCTAAAATAGATTTGCAGACTAAGGGGCTATGTTTTTCTAATAGTGCATAGTGGTGCACTGAGAGTCCACTGTGTTTAAAATATAAATATGTATATGTCTATATCTTATAGAGAGTATGTATTTTTATAAAGTATATGTATGTATAAATGAACAGATTTATTAGACATGGGATTTTTTTTTACCAGTTTTTCATATCAGTGGGATATGCAGAGATACTAATATTGAATATACTGAATAAGCCTTACATTAGTCTGATACAGATACAGGTCTTAATAAAGGCCAGGCATGAAATTGCCTCTTTAAAGAGAGTAAACAAGTATTTTATATTAATTGTCTTTTTGAACTTAATTTTCACCATTTACATATGAGTATTTTTAAATGAACTGTTAGAATAGCCATGCTTGGGGTTTGTTCTACTCCAGCATTTGACTAGAAAGGTAATTTTTAAATATTTTAATGTCAGTGGTCTAACTAATTGCCAATGATTCCCACATTCTTAGTGTTCTAACTAATATTTTAATGTAATAGTCCACATATATTACCTTTTAAAAACAAGTTTTCCACTTCACTTAGAGGTTTAGAGTAAAATACTGAAGTATTTCTCACCATGACAGCTGTCGCTAACCCCATCCCCACGCCCACTCCTGCATGGCTGGCCCAGGGCCTGTTAATGCTCTTTCTCCTCTGAACTGTTAAGACTTACAATTTGTACAAGGAAGAAAAATCACACTGAACTTACGTTACAGCTGACCCTTGAACAACATGGGTTTGAACTGCGCAGGTCCACTTATATGTGAATTTTTTTCAGTAGTAAATACTACAGGACTGAACATTCTTGTGGATGGTTGAATCCTTGGACACAGAGGGCCGACTGTAAGTTGTACACGGATTTTCAACTCCGTGGAGTGTTGGCGCCCCTAACTCCCAGCATTGTTCAAGGGTCAGCTGTGATTACACAGTGTTCATTATTTTTGGAGGTATGTTTTTTAAAAATTTCCCAACTTGATTAGAAAGCACCTAGAATGGTGCCTGGGACACAGTAAGTGCTATGTAAGCATCATTTACCATTATTACTTGAGAACAAGAACCAGGTGTCATATGCGCTGGTGTCTCCTAACTGCTACCCACCTCAATGCCGAATATGCAAGATTCACAAACCTTCCATTTGTCCCTTTTTAAAAATGTCATGGTGATATTGTATTAAAGTCTCATATAATGCCCAAGAACTAGAATCCTATTAGGGAATACATACTGAGTGTTTATTGTACTAAGTACTTTCTTTGTAATCAAAAGTGTTTCCTGACCCACCCCAAGACATTTGTCTTTGTTGATTTTTTTTTCTGTTGTATTAGTAAGTGAAAAACCAGTGGCTAGAAATGTAAAAGTCTATCAAGTGTCGACCGTATCTACAGCATGGAAATACTTTTCTAGGTGCACAGACATACTGCTCTTGCAGCAAATACCCAATCCCAGCAGAATATGCACACCACAACTCTTGCCCGAGCTAAAGGGGAAATTCTGAGAGTCATTGAAATTCTTATTGAAAAGATGCCCACGGATGTCGTGGATCTTCTCGTGGAGGTAAGAATATTCTGTTTTAAATTATATCAGTACATCCGCAGATAAATTAAATATCCTAGTGTAGTAATATAAATCAGCATCTTTATTTCCAGCACCTCTAAAAGAAAGAAAGAGATGACTAAAATGAATGAACTTTTGTATCATTTCTGGAGACTTTATTTAAATTTCCTCAAAAATCAAAATGATTGCTATGTCCATTTACCATTCACATGGAATGGGCTGTATTAGAGTAGTTTTTAAAGGTTATAGTCTCTTCCATATCTTTCACTATAAGTAAAACAGAACATAGAGTGTGCTTGAATAAAAGCTACCTATCCTGTATATAAATAGGAATTGCCTTTCAAGTAAACAAGTCTGGTTTCTTTATTTTACTGTGTGCTGTCTTTAAAAAATGGTTTTCACAGGTAAGAGAAAGGATGGCCTATAGTATAAAGTAAGCACACTGTAATTTTAGTAAATATACTGTAGTTTTAAAGTAAATATCAAGATCAAACTATGTAGAATTTTAATGCAAATGAGGCCTAAGTTAATAATTTAAATTATGGAAAATTAAGTATTTGAAACTAATTTTAGATTTGTGTCTTTTCTGTAAAGGTTATGGACATCATTATGTACTGCCTTGAAGGATCTTTAGTTAAAAAGAAAGGTCTTCAGGAATGTTTCCCAGCCATCTGCAGGTAAAGAAGCCTTCAATAGCATACAAAATAAATAATTTTTAGTAACAGATAATTTAAAACAATTTTTTGAGCAGGATGAGTTAGTAGTTGTGCCCAATTAGAATTCCAATTATGAATTAATATCTGCTTACTTTCTAAAACAATTTAAGCACCTTATATTTAGTCAAAAACACAACTATAATAGAACCACTGTTTGAAATTGTGTTGTGAAGAGGTTTTCTCAAAACCTAAAAAAAATGAGTAAGAGATGCATCTATTAAATATGTCTGTATTCTTATATCCATTACTCAAATTAGCTTTTACATTACAAAAAGGAGAGTTAGGAAGCTATAACTTAGTGGAGGAAGATATACTTTTCAGCCAATAGAAACTCTTATGCCAACTTTTTGCTGGTAAATTTTATTTTTGATATAAAGGCCAGCATTTGCATATTGTCCTACTAAGTATAGGTGTTTTCCCTCTGAGAAAACAGGCCAAGAGCAGTTCAAAGAAGTCAAGAACAGTTAAAACTTTTATAAACAATGTTGTATATGTGAAGTATAACTCTAATAATTTGTATGTGTAGAGCATTTAATTATTATGAAGTGAAGATTTTTTAAATGTTGAAATGTAGTCACCTTATGTTTATTTTTCTCTTAAAGTAGTTTTTGGCTCTCAGAATGTTTATAGCTTGAGGTACATTTTGTTAAAAAAAATTTTTTTTTACTAAATTTATTTATTTTTGGCTGCATTGCGTCTTCGTTGCTGCACGTGGGCTTTCTCTAGGTGCGGCGAGCGGGGGCCGCTCTTCGTTGCGGTGCGCAGGCATCTCATTGCGGTGGCTTCTCTTGCTGTGGAGCACAGGTTCTAGGCACCCAGGCTTCAGTAGTTGTGGCACGCAGGCTCAGTAGTTGTAGCTCGCCAGCTCTAGAGCGCAGGCTCAGTAGTTGTGGCGCACAGGCTTAGTTGCTCCGCAGCATGTGGGATCTTCCCGTACCAGGGCTCAAACCCATGTCCCCGGCATTGCCAGGTGGATTCTTTTTTTTTTTTTTTTTTTTTTTTTTT
>NW_006782449.1:724293-757426 GCF_000442215.2 Lipotes vexillifer
ACCTCCATGTGTTCAGTAGAAAGAGTGTTAAAATCTGTTGAAGATAATTGTTTTTGTAGAAAACAGAGCCACCAGTTTGTCATAGTTACACAACATTTTCCTTTTTAAGACAAGTTCAGTGCTATCCTTACTTATATTTGCTCGGTTCTGTGAGTATATTGTAGTGGAAGGCTTTATTTCAGACTCTAAGTTTCCTGAAAGCAGTAGCGTTACACTATGCATCTTTATGCCTTTTGTATTTCCTGGCATTTCAAAAATATTTGCTGAATTAATTGTACTCTGCATCTTCCCATATCTTTCGTCATATTTATAGTAGGTTTTACATCCTAGTCTCTTCATTTTGCTGTTTCTGATTTATGCCATCCAGAAGTTAAATCAAGAACACATAGAAAAAGATTTTGCTGTAGTATACATGTGTACAGATATTTTCTTGTGATATAGAGCAGGCATGTTAGGATACAGTAATTTTTTAACATCATGCCACGTTAATTCTGGTTTGTGTTCTTTTTATTAAAAATTATATATATTACATGCTTTTGTATAATTAACTGATGTTAAAAATACATGTAGTTGTTATATTCCCAGTCGATTATTCTCTAAGGAAATGTCTATGCAAAAGTGGACATTTATCTGTCACTTAGTGGGGGTGAGGAAGCAGTTTCATTAGGGATCATCTTACTGAAGGTTAGCAAAGCATTGCTTACAGCAGTCACTGCTGTGTAGATAACCCTCCTGGAGCTAACGTGAGGGAACCGTTCAACATGGAAAGGGCCTACCTTTGCCCTGCTGGGAGCCTGACTTCTCCCCAGCTCCTTCAGTCACCTTACTTTCTGCACATCCACTTTGGTTTGCTCTTGTTTAATCACTGGAGAGCAAGGTTTCTGCTTGAATGCTAACGAGGCAGGGGTCTAAACGGAATGCTCGGTACCAGTTCTTTTCCGATTTGGCAGAAAGCAATTGTATTTTGTTTATTAATTTAATAACATTTATTGAACATCTGCTGTGTATCAAGTGCTGACTAGGCTCTGGGGGTGCAATGATGAATGAGATGATGTCCTCAAGGAGCACAGTGTCTAAGAGGGCAGGTAATTATTTTTTGTTTTGTTTTGTTGTTTGTTTATACAGCGGGTTCTTATTAGTCATCAGTTTTATACACACCAGTGTATACATGTCAATCCCAATCGCCCAATTCAGCACACACACCCCCACCCCCCCGCGGTTTTCCCCCCCTTGGGGTCCATACGTTTGTTCTCTACATCTGTGTAGGGCAGGTAATTATAAAGATAAGTAACGCCAGGGTGCTGTGTTATGTGCTGGGAGAGAATTACGTATGAGGGACAGGGTTGGGCAATAAATGCAGTGCTTAACTCTGGATATGGGAGGCTTAGAGAGTTCACAGAAGAGGAAGCAGAATAATAATAATAATAATAATAATAATAATAATAATGGAGTCTTGGAAAGTTTCACAAAGGAGAAGGCAGACTAATAACAATAATTTCCTTTTACTAAAGGAGAGAAGTACTTTAATAAAAGTGGCTGCCAAATGGAAGAAGGATTTGCCCTCCGCAGGGGTTTGAGGGGTGGTGGTAGGAGTGGTGGTGGGTTCTGGGAAAGCTTCACCGAAGAGCTGATGGGGTGAGCTTTGCAGAATAAGTAAGTGTGTGCCATCTGGAATTGCAGAAAGAATCATACTGACCAGTGTTTGGAGGTACAAAAGTATACAATGAGTTTGGCAAATGCTCTGTGGTAGTGGCTGGAATGTAGGTAGGATGGAGGTCTAGCATAGGGCCACAGGATAGGGCTTTGAGTTCCATACACAGGAATTTGGTTATTATTCTGCAAGCAATGGCGAGTCAGCAGAGCTGAGCAAACACGTGTAGTTCTCTTTCCAGAACATAGTTGATAAGATATAATCTCATGAAACATAGGATTTATAACAAGTAGTTATAAATTGAGGTAGTTAACTACCTCTTATTAAATTGTATTCGATATTATTAGAGCTGTGAAGATATAAGCCATAAAAAGTCAGTGCATAAACGTAGAAAGATGAATAACAATATAAGGCTTGTACTAAATTACTTGGAACAGATAATAAGTCATGGAGGACTTCAGAGAACACTAAGCTTGGGTGGGACCTCCAAAGTTTTACAGGGCGATGCCATGCTACTTATTTAGGCTGATTTGTACTAGATTGATAAATGAACAACAAACATATTAACATATCAACAGAAGTAAAACGTATTTTATTGAAAACCTGCCATGTTCGTACCATTGTACGTGCCTTACAGCACTTATTTGCCCTCTACTTATAAATAAATGCCTTTCACTAAATATGAAACTCTAGTCAAAGTCAGTGATGTGAATATCTGTGGTCCAGTCAGGTGAAATTTGTTTTTAAAATCTTTATATAATGTTGTATTCTTTTTGTTTGTTTGTTTGTTTTCTTCTTTCCTTTACCGTTTCTTAAAGATGCTATGGGTTTTAGCTTAGGCTAACCTCTATAATCTTGCTACATACCAATATTCAGTTCTTATGGTTGGTAGGTCATAAAAAACCATAAAACTTCATTTACTATTTTTTTTTTAATGAGATGATATTTGTCAAAGCACCTAGCAGACTACTTGTGATTTAGGTATTCAGAGAATATTAGTTCCCGGGCGGGCCGGGGATGGGGGGGTGGGTCTCTCCATCTGAGCAATAATGTGAACACCCAAAATGTGTGTAAGAAATTAGTTAATATTTATTTTAAAGAATTTTATATGCATAAAAACTACAGGGTGGCATTATTATCATTTCCATATATGTAAAAAAAAAATTGGTTTACTTCCCAAAATATTAAATACATTTTAGTCAATGTTATAAAGATGCTCTTCACCTCTAAAGTTGTATTAATTCAATTAAGAGCTATTCTAGTATCCTGAAGTCATTGAATATTTAAAAATCAAAAGTACTCTCATTTGGGTTATACATAAATTTCACTGTTTTCTGAGTACCAAGATGAAGTAGCATCGTCACATGTGGAGGAATGATCCTGAGATTGGTTTTCTTGTTTTTTTAGATTTGTTTTGTTTCATAACCTTGATAAGTAGGCTTGTGATTCCGATATGCATCTGGGTTCAGAATTTTAAAACTTGAACGTGGTAATTTCTCTAAGATTTTCCTTACTGTTAGTAACTTGGCAGTTAATTTTTCAGATTGTATTTAAAATGTCCATTTTATTGGTGTCATGAAAGTCTTGGCTTTAAGCTTAGGCTGACCTCTGTATTGTATGTTGCTACATACCAATAGTCAGTTTATTCAGGTTTGTTTGTTTATTTGTTCATTTATTCAGGTTTATTCATGATTATATGACTTAATATACAATTCAATGAGTGGTGAATCCATCCACTGAAGTATGTTGTTAAGTAAATTTCTTTGTCCTCTGACATATTTACTCAAAACATATTTAAGTTTAAGCTACAAATTGTAAGTACAATGAAAGAAAGAAAGATTGATACAGAAAGTTTGATTTTTCTAAGTTTGTTCATATAATATTTTTCCATCAGTTGTTAAAGCTTCTTGTAATATCTTCTGCTTGAAAACAGAAATGGATTAGAACACATGCCAGTAAAATTTGATATAATTCTGTCTTCTTACTGACCCGAAACTCACTTGTTGATATTAAAGTATGAGGTTATAGCACCGCAGAAATGAATAATTTGCCAGACTTGAGCCATATGTTTGTATCTAAACTTCTTAGCATCCAGTGTGCAAAGAGGGGCAGACCATCAATACCTAAGTCACAGTGTTCAGACGATAGAAATCGAGCAGTTGTTCAAGAGGAACATACCTGTTTGTAGGACTGAGATCAACGTGGAATTGAGAGTCCTCAGAAGAATTTCCATCTGTGGAGCAGGTGGTTGAATCTGCCGATGTGGGACCTGTGGAAACGGACAGCCAACTGTCATAAGGCCTTTTATGTAAGGGTTTGAACATCTGCAGATACTGAAGGACGGCCATATGCAGTTTATAGACTCAGTTGTTTTACAGATTTGGCGACTCTCAAGAATGTCTTGGGAAAGAGCTCACACACGTCAATATTAAAATACATTCAGTGCCTGTTAGTTGAGAGAACTAAGGGCACTAAACACAGATATTAAGTGCTCACTCTCTGTTAGGCCCTCTGGGGAATAATGATCTCTAAGTGTAGTTCCTGGACTATCTTCAAGAGAATTACCTGATTTCCGGGCTCCCCCTGAGAGCCACTGCATCAGACTGTCATGAAGCCTGATGATTCTTATGCACACTAAAGTTCGAAAACAAGTGCTCTAATAATCCGAAATCAAGAAAACAAAACCTGAGTCATTGTCCTTTGTGACCATGTTCTGTTATGTCAAAGCCTGTATCCTAGAATGCCTTTCTGTTTACATATTGAGTAAACTCAGAATTTCCAAGGAAACATCTAAAGACAGCCCTTCAGCTCCTGCATTCCAGTGATGCACTTAATTTTTAAAGACTTGCCCTTAGACAGTAGCACAGAATGCCTGCCAGAGACTTTAACTTCAGACTGTTCATTAATTGACTTTTATCTAAAACTCCATTGAAAAAACCCAGAACAATTAGAAGTTAGTTTAAAAAACACAGGGTCCATTTATCCCTCTACATATTCTAGTTTATATCCCTAGATTAAGCTAAACCATCAGAGAGCTGCCTGTTTGGACCACATTGTCTGACCTCCTTCAGCGTTCCCTTCCCCAAGTTCCTTGTCAGTGTTTTGCCTGCAGTTTGCACTGAGGAACCTGCCATGTGAGTGTCTTAAGAAGGTTGACAGTGCAGTTACTGTAAGGGTCATACTGATGTCCATTATTTAGGGTCCCTTCTGTAAGGACTCAATAAAAACATTTCTTTCAAATCCCGATGACAGGCATTTTTTGTTTGTTTTGTCCTAAGGAACGAGTATATCTTTTTTGTTTTGGTTTTGTTTTGGTTTGGTTTGGTTTGGTTTGGTTTTTGCGGTACGCGGGCCTCTCACCGCTGTGGCCTCTCCCGTTGCGGAGCACAGGCTCCGGACGCGCAGGCTCAGCGGCCACGGCTCACGGGCCCAGCCGCTCCACGTCACGTGGGATCCTCCCGGACCGGGGCACGAACCCGCGTTCCCTGCATCGGCAGGCAGACTCGCAACCACTGCGCCACCAGGGAAGCCCATCTTTTTTGTTTTTAATTATACTTAACCAGAGTTAATGTAAACATTTTGCTTTGGTCATTGGGCAGCTCAAAACCAAATTCCCCACCTAACTTTAGTAGTTATGGCTTACATCTCCATTCTCTTTATCTCATCATCACACCTCAAGCTTATCTTCCTTTTCTATCTTTTTACTGAATTATGTTCTATAAGCTTCCCTAAGTCCTTTCTGTAATATGTATGTATGTATATATATATGTATTTATGTACATATGTATGTGTATGTGAAATATAACACGTTTATAATTTTTTTTCAGAGGCATGGAAACAAAGATAATCATTTTACATATAATACTATGATTATTTTCTAAAAATTAAAAAACGTCTTCTTTGTATTAATTGAAATATGCTAGATCTTCCTGGAGTAATTTATGTATCTGTGGATATTTGTCTATATTTTATTTAGTAAAAGATACAAAAATAACATAATTTTTAAAATTGAAGTGTAGTTGATTTACAATATTGTGTTAATTTCAGATGTACAACAAAGTGACTCAGTGTTTTTTTCAGATTATATTCCATTATAGGTTATTACAAGATATTGAATATAGTTCCCAGTGCTATACAGTAAATCCTTGTTGCTTATCTCTTTCATGTATATTAGTTTGTATCTGTTAATCCCATATTCCTAATTTGTCCCTCTTTCTCTCCCTTTCCCCTTCGGTAACCATAAATTTGTTTTCATGTCTGTGAGTCTGTTTCTGTTTCATATACAAATTCATTTGTATTATTTTTAATATTACACATGTAAGTGATATTTGTCTTTCTCTGTTTGACTTACTTCACTAAGTATAATATTATCTAGGTCCACCCATGTTGCTGCAGATAGCAATATTTCATTCTTTTTTATGGCTAAGTAATATATATATATATATATATATATATATATATATATCTCACATCTTCTTAAGCCAATTGTCTGTTGATGGACACTTGTGTTGTTTCCATGTCTTGGCTATTGTAAATAGTGCTGCTGTGAACATTGGGGTGCATGTATCTTTTCAAATTAAAGTTTTTGTTTTTTTCTGGATTTATGCCCAGGAGTAGAATTGCTGGATGCGGTACACGGGCCTCTCGCTGTTGTGGCCTCTCCCGATGCGGGGCACAGGCTCCAGACGCGCAGGCTCAGCGGCCATGGCGCACGGGCCCAGCCACTCCACGGCATGTGGGATCTTCCCGGACCGGGGCACGAACCCGGGTCCCCCGCATCGGCAGGCGGGCTCTCAACCACTGCGCCACCAGGGAAGCCCTATTTTTAGTTTTTTAAGGAACCTCCATACTGTTTTCCATAGTGGCGGCACCAATTTACATTCTCACCAACAGTGTAGCAGAGTTCCCTTTTCTCCACACTCTCTCCAGCATTTATTATTTGTAGACTTTTTGATGATAGCCATTCTGACCAGTGTGAGGTTATACCTCATTGTGGTTTTGATTTGTATTGTTGGCCACCTGTATGTCTTCTTTGGAAAAATGCTATGTAGGTCTTCTGTCCATTTTTTAATTGGGTTGTTTGTTTTTTTGATATTGAGTTGTATATTTCAGATATTGACTCCTTTTCAGTCACATCATTTGCAAATATTTTTTCCCATTCCGTAAGTTGTCTTTTTGTTTTGTTAATAGCTTCCTTTGCAGTGCAAAAGCTTTAAAGTTTGAGTGTGTTCTATTTATTTATTTTTGCTTTTATTTCGTTTGCCTTGGGTGACTAATTTAAGAAAATATCGCGACATTTTATGTCAAAGAATGTTTTACCTATGTTTTCTTCTAGGAGTTTAATAGTGTCATGTCTGTATTTAGGTCTTTAAAACATTTTTAGTTTATTTTTGTATATGGTGTGAGGAAGTGTTTTGATTCCATTGATTTACATGTAGCAGTCCAGCTTTCCCAGTACCACTTGTCGAAGAGACTTTCTTTTCCCATAGTATATTCTTGCCGCCTTTGTCATAGATCAATTGACCCTAGGTGTGTGGATTTATTTCTGGGCTCTCTATTCTGTTTCATTGATCTGTGTGTCTGTTTTTGTGCCAGTACCATGCTGTTTTGATTACTGTAGCTCTGTAGTATAATGTGAAGTCTGGAAGTGTTATGCCTCCAGCTTTGTTCTTTTTCCTCAGGATTGCTTTGGCAATTTTGAGCCATTTATGGTTCCATATTTTAAAAATTACAATTTTAGCTGCTGTGTAAACTTTATAGTCAGATTTAAATATTTCCTAATATTTACATTTTAGTTCCAGGGATATTGTTAAAAATACAGCGGTATCCATTAATAATACAAGAAAATTACTTAGATTTCATTGCCTGTGAGAGACTATAGCATACATATCCTTCAAAACATAGTTATTCAAAATAGTTCTATCACCAGATTTTGCATCGCTGTAACAAATAAAGCTATTTTATTATATAGGAATTAAACTGCATTCTTTCTAGAACACAGATATATTAGCAAGAAGATTGTTGCAACATTGAATTAATTTTATGTTTATGAATAAGCAGACTAAGAAGTACAATAAGGTAACATTTAAGAAATGAATTCCTCTAGATTCTCTCCCATCTCATTGCACTTTGTTTTGCCTTTGTCAATCTCCTAGATCAGGGGTCCCCAACCACCCCCCCCCCCCCCCCCCCCAGCCCCCCCCCCCGGCCATGGACCAATACCGGTCTGTGGCCTGTTAGGAACTGGGCCGCACAGCAGGAGGTGAGCAGCAGGTGAGCAAGTGAAGCTTTATCTGTATTTACAGCCAGATGTAAATACAAATGAAGCAGTCTCCCTATTGCTCGCATTACTGCCTGAGCTCTGCCTCCTGTTAGATCAGCGGCGCCATTATATTCTCATAGGAACGCAAACCCTACTGTGAACTAAACATGTGAGGGATCTAGGTTGCGCACTCCTTATGAAAGCTTAATGCCTGATGATCTGAGATGGAGCTGAGGCAGTGATGCTAGCACTGGGGAGCGGCTACAAATAGATTATCATTAGCAGAGAGGTTTGACTTCAGAGACACCATAATAAATCAATGCGCTTCATAGCACAAGGAGATCAGCTCCGTGCTTTTTGACCACCTAGAGGGGTGGGATAGGGAGGGTGGGAGGGAGACGCAAGAGGGAGGGGATATGGGGATATATGTATACGTATAGCTGATTCACTTTGTTATAAGCAGAAATTAACACAACATTGTAAAGCAGTTATACTCCAATAAAGATGTTTAAAAAAATAAATCAATGCACTTGAATCATCCCCAAACCATCCTTCCCCACCCCTCACCCCCGCCCCAGTCCATAGAAAAATTGTCTTCCAAGAGACTGGTCCCTGGTGCTAAAAAGGTTGGGGACCGCTGTCCTAGGTGATCTTCCAAAAGGCATCATCCAGCTCTCTAGATGATTGTTGTTAGAGGCAGAAGTACAGAGGGTTCTGAGTAATTTACATTTAATTGCCGAGACTATAAATAATACAGCATCCTCAGTTAAAAATATCCGAGACACTAAGAAAGTACAACTAACTTTTTTCGAGGTTTGGAGAGGTAAACATCACTGAAGTTTCCTCAGAATTCATTGTTAAAATTTAGTTATCAGTTGCTGTGTTACTGAACTTGAATATCATTGTGAAGACCCTCATATACAGACCAACCAGCATGGAGCATGCCATGCTTGACTCAGTTTGATTAATTATTTCTCTTTTGGTCACCATATAAACACTGTCTCATTTTACACTACTGTATTTGATGCAGTAGCACAAAATACAAAAGTGTAGAAATGCACAGGTGTTACTAAACTAAGAGAAAAGCAGTATAGCACACACACAAGTATGATATATACTTGTTCTGAAATGAATACTTTAAGGGTTTGTTATTCATTTTGCAAAAGTATTCTTATAAAATTGAAGTATAGTTGATTTACAGTGTTGTGTTCATTTCTGCTGTACAAAAAATATTCTTTACTAATCTCAGAATAGAAAAATTGAAGCTCTCGTAAACTACTGACTATCAGAGCTCAGTTAGAAAGGAAGATAAAGTACCTCTGGAAATATAATGAAATTAAAATATAATTTTTAAATGTAAGGCAATTTTATTATGTTCTTAAGGGCTAGTAGTGAGATAATACATAACAAATAAAGGATTAGAGATTTTTTAATAAAATTCTAAGTTGATGGGAAAGTATGATTAATTTGGAGAGTAAGAGGTTTTAGGATTTTTTCATAGCAAAGATTAGATATGCCTCTACATGTGATTTTTAGTCACTTACAGCTCCTCAATTATGCACATTATGAGAAGCTTGAAGAAAGGGGTTTTTGCTTCCATTTCTTTTATTGTTTCCCATAGCAAGTAGTAGAGGGCTTCATCTGGCCAAAAGCCATATACCCCAGAATTCTCACATAGATCCTTTTATCATGCATTTTTATTCTTTTAAGTGGAGGCAATTTATTTGATGTATAACTAAGAGTGGTTTGATTTTATGCCTATTAAAGACTTGTCAAATAAATTCATAGATTCAGAAGAAATCCTTTGTTGAGCTCTGTCCCAGTTTTTAGTTTAGAAAATCTGAACACTCAATATAGGCTCTCAATAACTGTGGTTGAATAATGATAGCAGCTATGCTGCTTCATGTGTCTAGTCCTTAATTTCATCATAATAAATGGTACCAGTTATTTCACTTAAGCAGTGACCTTGCTGCATTATTTTTATAGAATTACAAGTTGTAGAATTTGGAATCTGCAAAGGACCTCACGTTATAAATTACCCACCTCTAGCCTTCATTTGACAAACGGACAAACTTACGAGCATTCTTGTGCTGACGATCAGATGAAAGTGAAGCCCAGCTTGACTGAACGGATCTCGCAACTGCTCTGTATTCTGCAGGGCCGGGTGTGCACCTGCTGCAAAGGCACCCACGTGACACAGTTGCTCCATCTCAGCAGAGGCTGTTGTTGTGTCCCAGGCCCAGGCCTCTTCCTTACTTCATCCTTCCTTTACCATACTCTCTTAACTCCCCTTGCTCCTTAGATAACCCTTCTCTCAGTTTCTTTTTAAAGATTTTTTTTGATGTGGACCATTTTTTCCTAAAGTCTTTATTGAATTTGTTACAATATTGCTTCTGCTTTATGTTTTGGTTTTTTGGCCATGAGGCGTGTGAGATCTTAGCTCCCTGACCAGAGATTAAACCCACACCCCCTGCATTGGAAGGCGAAGTTTCAACCACTGGACCACCAGGGAAATCCCCTCTTCTCTCACTTTTATACTCAACTTCTCTTCCTCTGTCTGGAAACGTGCTATTATCTCTCATTTGAAACTCTTCCTTCCCTCTGCGTCTCCTCTATCCACTGTCCAGCCTCTCATCTCTCCTTCCCCAGGAAGAAGAGCCTGCGCTCTGTCCATTTTGTCACCTCTCCTGCCCTTTTGATCTACTGTCATCTGGTCTTTGCCCCCACTATTTTGCTAATCTCTCTCTCTCCCCCTGGTTACAAACAACTTTTTTTTTTTTTTTTGGCTGCATTGGGTCATTTGTTGCTGCTCGTGGGCTTTCTGTAGTTGTGGTGAGCGGGGGCTACTCTTTGTTGCGGTGCGGGGCTTCTCATTGTCTTGGCTTCTCGTTGTGGAGCATGGGCTCTAGGAGCGCAGGCTTCAGTAGTTGTGGCACGTGGGCTCAGTAGTTGTGGTTCGCAGGCTCTAGAGCTCAGGCTCAGTAGTTGTGGCGCACGGGCTTAGTTGCTCCGTGGCATGTGGTGGGCTCTAGAACGCAGGCTCAGTAGTTGTGGCACACGGGCTTAATTGCTCTACTGCATATGGGATCTTCCCGGATGAGGGATCGAACCTGTGTCCCCTGCATTGGCAGGTGGATTCTTGACAGCTGCACCCTCAGGGAGGTCCCTACAAACAACTTTTTTTTTTTTAACATCTTTATTGGAGTATAATTTATTGGAGTATAATGGTGTGTTAGTTTCTGCTTTATAACAAAGTGAATCAGTTATACATATACATATGTTCCCATATCTCTTCCCTCTTGCCTCTCCCTCCCTCCCACCTTCCCTATCCCACCCCTCTAGGTGGTCACAAACCACCAAGCTGATCTTCCTGTGCTATGCGGCTGCTTCCCCCTAGCTATCTATTTTACGTTTGGTAGTGTATATATGTCCATGCCACTGTCTCACTTTGTCACAGCTTACCCTTCCCCCTCCCCATATCCTCAAGTCCATTCTATAGTAGGTCTGTGTCTTTATTCCTGTCTTACCCCTAGGTTCTTCATGACATTTTTTTTCCCTTAGATTCCATATATATGTGTTAGCATACGGTATTTGTTTTTCTCTTTCTGACTTACTTCACTCTGTATGACAGACTCTAGGTCCATCCACCTCAATACAAATAACTCAACTTCGTTTCTTTTTATAGCTGAGTAATATTCCATTGTATATATGTGCCACATCTTCTTTATCCATTCATCTGTTGATGGACACTTAGGTTGCTTCCATGTGCTGGCTATTGTAAATAGAGCTGCAATGAACATTTTGGCACATGACTCTTTTTCCTTTCTCCCGTTCCAGAGCACAGGCTCCGGACACGCAGGCTAAGTGGCCATGGCTCACGGGCCCAGCCGCGCCGCAGCATGTGGGATCTTCCCGGACCGGGGCAAGAACCCACGTCCCCTGCATCGGCAGGCGGACTCTCAACCACTGCACCACCAGGGAAGCCCGACTCTTTTTGAATTATGGTTTTCTCAGGGTATATGCCCAGTAGTGGGGTTGCTGGGTCGTATGGTTATTCTATTTGTAGTTTTTTAAGGAACCTCCATACTGTTCTCATAGTGGCTGTACCAATTCACATTCCCACCAGCAATGCAAGAGTGTTCCCCTTTCTCCACACCCTCTCCAGCATTTATTGTTTCCAGATTTTTTGATGATGGCCATTCTGACCGGTGTGAGATGATATCTCATGGTAGTTTTGATTTGCATTTCTCTAATGATGATGATGTTGAGCATTCTTTCATGTGTTTGTTGGCAATCTGTATAATCTTCCTTGGAGAAATGTCTATTTAGGTCTTCTGCCCATTTTTAGATTGGGTTGTTTCTTTTTTTCTTATTGAGCTGCATGAGCTGCTTGTAAATTTTGGAGATTAATCCTTTGTCAGTTGCTTCATTTGAAAATATATTCTCCCATTCTGAGGGTTGTCTTTTGGTCTTGTTTATGGTTTCCTTTGCTGTGCAAAAGCTTTGAAGTTTCATTAGGTCCCATTTGTTTATTTTTGTTTTTATTTCCATTTCTCTAGGAGGTGGGTCAAAAAGGATCTTGCTGTGATTTATGTCATAGAGTGTTCTGCCTATGTTTTCCTCTAAGAGTTTGATAGTTTCTCTCATACATTTAGGTCTTTAATCCATTTTGAGCTTATTTTTGTGCATGGTGTTAGGGAGTGTTCTAATCTCATACTTTTACATGTACCTGTCCAGTTTTCCCAGCACCACTTATTGAAGTTATAGAGTGTTCTGCCCGTGTTTTCCTCTAAGAGTTTTAGAGTGTCTCACCTTACATTTAGGTCTTTAATCCATTTTGAATTTATTTTTGTGTACGGTGCTAGAGAGTGTTGTAATTTCATTCTTTTACATGTAGCTGTCCAGTTTTCCCAGCACCACTTAATTGAGGAGGCTGTCTTTCCTCCATTGTATATTCTTGCCTCCTTTATCAAAAACAAGGTGACCATATGTGCATGGGTTTAACTCTGGGCTTTCTATCCTGTTCCATTGACCTATACTTCTGTTTTTGTGCCAATACCATACTGTCATGATTACTGTACCTTTGTAGTATAGTCTGAAGTCCAGGAGCCTGATTCCTCCAGCTCCATTTTTCTTTCTCAAGATTGCTTTGGCTATTCGGGGTCTTTTTCCATTTCTCGTTCTCAAGATTGCTTTAGCTATTCCGGGTCTTTTGTGTTTCCATACAAATTGTGAAATTTTTTGTTCTAGTTCTGTGAAAAATGCCAGTGGTAGTTTGATAGGGATTGCATTGAATCTGTAGATTGCTTTGGGTAGTAGAGTCATTTTCACAGTGTTGATTCTTCCAATCCAAGTACATGGTATATCTCTCCATCTATTTGTATCATCTTTAATTTCTTTCATCAGTGTCTTGTAATTTTCTGCATACAGGTCTTTTGTCTCCTTAGGTAAGTTTTTACCTAGATATTTCATTCTTTTTGTTACAGTGGTAAATGGGAGTGTTTTCTTAATTTCAGTTTCAGATTTTTCATCATTAGTGTATAAGAATGCCAGAGAATTCTGTGCATTAATTTTGTATCCTGATAGTTTACCACATTCATTGATTAGCTCTAGTAGATTTCTGGTAGCATCTTTAGGATTGTCTACGTATAGTATCATGTCATCTGCAAATAGTGACAGCTTTACTTCTTTTCCGATTTGGATTCCTTTTATTTCTTTTTCTTCTCTGTTTGCTGTGGCTAACACTTCCAAAACTATGTTTAATAATAGTGGTGAGAGTGGGAAACCTTGTCTTGTTCCTGATCTTATTGGAAATGCTTTCAGTTTTTCACCATTCAGGACGATGTTGGCTGTGCGTTTGTCATATATGGCCTTTATTATGTTGATGAAATTTCCCTCTATGCCTACTTTCTGCAGGGTTTTTATCATAAATGGGTGTTGAATTTTGTCAAAAGCTTTCTCTGCATCTATTGAGATGATCATATGGTTTTTCTCCTTCAGTTTGTTAATATGGTTTGTCACATTGATAGATTTGCGTATATTGAAGAATCCTTGCATTCCTGGAATAAACCCCACTTGATCATGGTGTATGATCCTTTTAATGTGCTGTTGGATTCTGTTTGCTAGTATTTTGTTGAGGA
Organism: Lipotes vexillifer; assembly: GCF_000442215.2. Classification (NCBI taxonomy): domain Eukaryota; kingdom Metazoa; phylum Chordata; class Mammalia; order Artiodactyla; family Lipotidae; genus Lipotes; species Lipotes vexillifer. Next base: position 738,347 of record NW_006782449.1, read on the forward strand.
TTTTTGCATCTATGTTCATCAGTGATATTGGCCTGTAGTTTTCTTTCTTTGTGACATCCTTGTCTGGTTTTGGTATCAAGGTGATGGTGGCCTCGTAGAATGAGTTTGGGAGTGTTCCTCCCTCTGCTATATTTTGGAAGAGTTTGAGAAGGATAGGTGTTAGCTCTTCTCTAAATGTTTGATAGAATTCGCCTGTGAAGCCATCTGGTCCTGGGCTTTTGTTTGTTGGAAGATTTTTAATCACAGTTTCAATTTCAGTGCTTGTGATTGGTCTGTTCATATTTTCTATTTCTTCCTGATTCAGTCTTGGCAGTTTGTGCATTTCTAAGAATTTGTCCATTTCTTCCAGGTTGTCCATTTTATTGGCATATAGTTGCTTGTGTAATCCCTCATGATCCTTTGTGTTTCTGCAGTGTCAGTTGTTGCTTCTCCTTTTTCATTTCTGATTCTATTGATTTGAGTCTTCTCCCTTTTTTTCTTGATGAGTCTGGCTAATGGTTTATCAATTTTGTTTATCTTCTCAAAGAACCAGCTTTTAGTTTTATTGATCTTTGGTATCATTTCCTTCATTTCTTTTTCATTTATTTCTGATCTGATCTTTAGGATTTCTTTCCTTCTGCTAACTTTGGGGTTTCTTTGTTCTTCTTTCTCTAATTGCTTTAGGTGCAAGGTTCGGTTGTTTATTTGAGATGTTTCCTGTTTCTTAAGGTAGGATTGTATTGCTATAAAGTTCCCTCTTAGAACTGCTTTTGCAGCATCCCATAGGTTTTGGGTCGTCCTGTCTCCATTGTCATTTGTTTCTAGGTATTTTTGGATTTCCTCTTTGATTTCTTCAGTGATCGCTTCGTTATTAATTAGTGTATTGTTTAGCCTCCATGTGTTTGTATTTTTTACAGATCTTTTCCTGTAATTGATATCTAGTCTCATAGCATTGTGGTCGGAAAAGATTCTTGATACAATTTCATTTTTCTTAAATTTACCAAGGCTTGATTTGTGACCCAAGATATGATCTATCCTGGAGGATGTTCCATGAGCACTTGAGAAAAATGTGTATTCTGTTGTTTTTGGATGGAATATTCTATAAATATCAATTAAGTCCATCTTATTTAATGTATCATTTAAAGCTTGTGTTTACTTATTTATTTTCATTTTGGATGATCTGTCCATTGGTGAAAGTAGGGTTTTAAAGTCCCGTACTATGAATCTGTTACTGTCGATTTCCCCTTTTATGGCTGTTAGTATTTGCCTTATGTATTGAGGTGCTCCTATGTAAATATTTATGCCTTATGTATTGAGGTGCTCCTATGTAAATATTTACAATTGTTATGTCTTCTTCTTGGATCGATCCCTTGATCACTGTGTAGTGTTCTTCTTTGTCTCTTGTAATAGTCTTTATTTTAAAGTCTATGTTTTCTGTTATGAGAGTTGCTGCTGTAGGTTTCTTTTGATTTCCATTTGCATGGAATATCTTTTTCCATCCCCTCACTTTCAGTCCGTATGTGTCCCTAGGTTTCAAGTGGGTCTCTTGTAGACAGCAAATATAAGGGTCTTGTTTTTGTATCCATTCAGCCGGTCTGTGTCTTTTGGTGGGAGCATTTAATCCATTTACATTTAAGGTAATTATCGATACGTATGTTCCTATTCCCATTTTCTTAATTGTTTTGCGTTTGTTATAGTAGGTCTTTTCCTTCTCTTGTGTTTCTTGCCTGGAGAAGTTCCTTTAGCATTTGTTGTAAAGCTGGTTTGGTGGTGCTGAGCTCTTTCAGCTTTTGCTTGTCTGTAAAGGTTTTAATTTCTCCATCAAATCTGAATGAGATCCTTGCTGGGTAGAGTAATCTTGGTTGTAGGTTCTTCTCCTTCATCACTTTAAATATGTCCTGCCAGTCCCTTCTGGCTTGCAGTGTTTCTGCTGAAAGATCAGCTGTTAACCTTATGGGGATTCCCTTGTATGTTATTTGTTGTTTTTCCCTTGCTTCTTTTAATATGTTTTCTTTGTATTTAATTTTTGATAGTTTGATTAATACGTGTCTTGGCATGTTTCTCCTTGGATTTAACCTGTATGGGACTCTCTGTGCTTCCTGGACTTGGTTAACTATTTCCTTTCCCATATTAGGGAAGTTTTCAACTATAATCTCTTCAAATATTTTCTCAGTCCCTTTCTTTTTCTCTTCTTCTTCTGGGACCCCTATAATTCCAATGTTGGTGCATTTAATGTTGTCCCTGAGGTCTCTGAGACTGTCCTCAGTTCTTTTCATTCTTTTTTCTTTATTCTGCTCTGCAGTAGTTATTTCCAGTATTTTATCTTCCAGGTCACTTATCCGTTCTTCTGCCTCAGTTATTCTGCTATTTATCCCTTTTCGAGTATTTTTAATTTCATTTATTGTGTTATTCATCATTGCTTGTTTCCTCTTTAGTTCTTCTAGGTCTTTGTTAAATGTTTCTTTCATTTTCTCTATTCTATTTCCAAGATTTTGGATCATCTTTACTACCATTACTCTGAATTCTTTTTCAGGTAGACTGCCTATTTCCTCTTCATTTGTTAGGTCTGGTGGGTTTTTACCTTGCTCCTTCATCTGCTGTGTGTTTTTCTGTCTTCTCAATTTGCCTGACTTACTGTGTTTGGGGTCTCCTTTTCGCAGGCTGCAGGTTCATAGTTCCCGTTGTTTTTGGTGTCTGTTCCCAGTGGCTAAGGTTGGTTCAGTGGGTTGTGTAGGCTTCCTGGCAGAGGGGACTAGTTCCTGTGTTCTGGTGGATGAGGCTGGATCTTGTATTTCTGGTGGGCAGGTGCACGTCTGGTGGTGTGTTTTGGGGTGGCTGTTGCCTATTATTATGATTTTATGCATCCTCTCTGCTAATGGATGGGGCTGTGTTCCTGTCTTGCTAGTTGTTTGGCATAGGATTTCCAGCACTGTAGCTTGCTGCCCGTTGAGTGAAGCTGGGTCTTGGTGTTGAGATGGAGATCTCTGGGAGATTTTCGCCATTTGATATTACGTGGAGCTGGGAGGTCTCTTGTGGACCAGTGTCCTGAAGTTGGCTGTCCCACCTTAGAGGTACAGCCCTGACACCTGGCTGGAGCACCAAGAGCCTTTCATCCACACGGAAAAATAGGAAAAGGGGAAAAAATAATATGTCTTGCTCCCAAAGTCCACCTCCTCAATTTGGGATGATTCATTGTCTATTCAGGTATTTCACAGATGCAGGTACATCAAGTTGATTGTGGAGATTTAATCCGCTGCTCCTGCGGCTGCTGGGAGATATTTCCCTTTCTTTTCTGTGTTCGCACAGTTCCCGGGGTTCAGCTTTGGATTTGGACCCGCCTCTGCGTGTAGGTCGCCCGAGGGCGTCTGTTCTTCTCTCAGACAGGACGGGGTTAAAGAAGCCGCTGATTTGGGGGCTCCGGCTCACTCAGTCCGGGGGGCGGGAGGGGCACGGAGTGCGGGGCGGGCCTGCGGCAGCAGAGGCCAGCATGACGTTGCACCAGCCTGAGGCGCGCCATGCGTTCTCCCGGGTAAGTTGTCCCTGGGTCACGGGACCCTGGCAGTGGCGGGCTGCACAGGCTCCCTGGGAGGGGACGTGTGGATAGTGACCTGTGCTCGCACACAGGCTTCTTGGTGGCGGCAGCAGCAGCCTTAGCGTCTCATGCCCGTCTCTGGTGTCTGCGCTGATAGCCGCGGCTCGCGCCCGTCTCTGGAGCTCGCTTAGGCGGTGCTCTGAATCCCCTCTCGTCACGCACCCTGAAACAATGGTCTCTGGCCTCTTCGGCAGGTCCAGACTTTTCCCGGACTCCCTCCCGGCTAGCCGTGGCGCACTAACCCCCTGCAGGCTGTGTTCACGCCGCCAACCCCAGTACTCTCCCTGCGCTCCGACCGAAGCCCGAGCCTCAGCTCCCAGCCCCGCCCACCCCGGCGGGTGAGCAGACAAGCCTCTCGGGCTGGTGAGTGCCGGTCGGCCCCGGTCCTCTGTGCGGGAATCTCTCCGCTCTGCCCTCCGCGCCCCTGTGGCTGCGCTCTCCTCCGCGGCTCCGAAGCCCCCCGCTCCGCCTCCCGCAGTCTCCGCCCGCGAAGGGCCTTCCTAGTGTGTGGAAACCTTTCCTCCTTCACGGCTCCCTCCCACTGGTGCAGGTCCCGTCCGTATTCTTTGTCTCTGTTTTTTCTTTTTGTTTTGCCCTACCCAGGTACGCTTGCCTTTTGGGAGGTCTGAGGTCTTCTGCCAGCGTTCAGTAGGTGTTCTGTAGGAGTTGTTCCACATGTAGATGTATTTCTGATGTATCTGTGGGGAGGAAGGTGATCTCCGTGTCCCACTCTTCTGCCATCTTCTCAAATCCTCCAGACAACTTTTTGATTTCCAAATGTTTTTCAAACTTGAGTTTTCAAACTTGAGTTCTCAAACTTTTGGTCTCAGAACCCCTTAAAAATTGAAGACTGTGAAGAATTTTTGTTTATAAAATTGTATCTGTAGATTTTTAATATATTAGAAATTAAAACAGATTTTTAAAAGAATATTTATTGACTTATTTAATAATAAAAAACTCAATTTGTATTGATATAAAAACTTATTTTTATGAAAAATAACTACTTGCCAAAACAAAAAATCTACTGAGAAATGTAGCACTGCTTAACATTTTTGCAGATTTCTTTAATGTCTGGCTTAATAGAAGACAGATGGATTTTTATATCTGCACATGTCTTTAGTCTATTGCCATATGTTGTTTTAGTTGAAGTTTATGGTGAAAATCTGGCCTTGCATAGATATATAGTTGAAAAAGGGAGTCATATTACAATAGCCTTTTAAAATAATTGTGCATCTTCTTTGGTAGTTCACCAAAACTCAACATGTAATCATTTTTTAAAGGTTAGCTGCAATGTGGAATTTGTAATTTTTTTTTTTTTTTTTTTTCCTTGCGTTATGCGGGCCTCTCACTGTTGTGGCCTCTCCCATTTGCGGAGCACAGGCTCCGGACGCGCAGGCTCAGCGGCCATGGCTCACGGGCCCAGCCGCTCCGCGGCATGTGGGATCCTCCCGAAACGGGGCACGAACCCGCGTCTCCTGCATCGGCAGGCGGACTCTCAAGCACTGCGCCACCAGGGAAGCCCGGAATTTGTAATTTTAATGAACTTTTCATACTGTTACGTTCCATCCATTGGGTGGGTCTTTGAGTGGTTTTTTGAGTGTGTCTTTCACCCATGCATGATTTTATAACATTATGCACTTGTCTTTGGAAAATCTTGGTTTGAATTATATGTAAATTCTCCATAAACCGTCATGTTGCAATCCACAGTATCAGAACCTCTTATTTGCTAATATCGCTGCTGATCTCATAAAAAAAAGTCATTGAGTATTGGGAAGCCAGATTCTATTTTCCAAAATTTCTACTTGAAAGCTTGAATTTTATCATTGGCAACAAATTCTGTCAGTTGCTTTCCTGGACGGGAACAAAGCAGTTCATTTTCAAGAAAATGTCTGCCAAATACCCGAGTCCAAATAATCATAGTTTCTCTTTTGGTTATACTTTCAGTGAAAGTGAAGAAACAGCTAGTTAAGCTTGCACCTCAGTCTTCCAAGCGTTTTCCCCTGAGACACGAATCATATTTCCGTTGACATTAGAAGTGCTTTATGTATACTTCCCATTCTGTCACAGTGAATAATGAAACAACATCTACTCAAGGGTCAAAATTTTTTTTTTTTTTTTTTTTTCTTGCGTTATGCGGGCCTCTCACTGTTGTGGCCTCTCCCATTTGCGGAGCACAGGCTCCGGACGCGCAGGCTCAGCGGCCATGGCTCACGGGCCCAGCCGCTCCGCGGCATGTGGGATCCTCCCGAAACGGGGCACGAACCCGCGTCTCCTGCATCGGCAGGCGGACTCTCAAGCACTGCGCCACCAGGGAAGCCCAAGGGTCAAAATTTAAATAAGATTAATAATTTTTACTGCTTCATCAAGGATATTCTTAAGTGGAAACACTTTGTTGTTTTATTTACTACCAGTGCATGGCAATGAAGTGTATAATGATGCCTAGTACAGTTTGGTGCCACTGCCTTGATTCAGACTGAAGTACCAACAGTTTTACCCATCACTGTATACCATCAGTGCCAGTTCAACACAATGAAAAGATCATATGACATCTCAGGAGTTTTGCAAAAATAGTTTTGATCTCACACACTTCCCAATAGGAGCATAAGGCCCCCAAGGCATCTGCAGACCACACTTGGTGGAGAACCTCTGATTTAGTGGAACCTTTGGTTGCACTGAAATATGAAACTTACTTCTTCTTTCTGAAAACTCTTCTGTTTTCTGCATCCTCTGTATCCCGAAGTAATAACCTTTCCTAGGATCCAGTACTTGGGGAGAAGCTAGTGTAGACAGGAAGATCTGGGATTAGTTTTTCTGAGGCTCAGTACAAATCCTGAAATTTATTCTACTTACTTTAAAGGACTTCACTTTTCTGGGGATTCCTGGCTCTCCTCAAATGGCCATGCTGCTGGCCCCAGAAGGGGACCTCCTTAAAGAATCCTAGATGTTTGGTGTTACCCACAGTACTGTGATACATGACACCTGGCAGCAAAACTGTGTATCATTGGGCTTACGTTACAGGTGATATCCTATTAAATGTGTCAGGCATTCTTCAAGTCCCAATCTCAATTCACTGTGCTCAGGGCACATCAGTCTCTTTTCTATTACTTGAATAAGGCCAAACTTATTTCTACCTCTGTGCACTGTGCTAGGTTGGGCCAGTGTGGGCCGTTCAGCTCCATCTGGTCAGTCAGGGTCTATCCCTGCCCTCAAAGGCTTTGAAGTTGGCTTGGCAGAGACAGAGCGGTAAATCAGAGAAACGTCGCAACACTATGATAGAAGGGTATCCAGGACGCAGAGAAGATTCCCAGGTGCTGTGATGGGAGGACACAAAGGGGGGACCTGGCAGGTGTGCACAGGAGTTAAAAGGAGGACGGGTGATGTCTTCGCTGTAATGACCCATATGGAAAAATAATCTAAGAAAGAGCAGACATATGTATATGTGTAACTGATTCACTTTGCTGTACAGCAGAAACTAACACAACATTGTAAATCAACTCTACTCCAATAAAAAATGTTTTAAAAATGATAAAAAAAGAAAAAGAGAAGAAAAAAAGAAAGATGAGTGATTGTTTATCAGCCAGAGAAATCCTCTGACTGCAAACCCTAAGCCATTTCCATATGCAAAATTGGCTGTCACTGAATGAAATACCATATTAAATGCGATTATAAATCTCTGACCAATGAATCAGTGATCACTTTGCAAAAATTATAGTGTGTATTCTTTTCCATTGCATATTTCACTGCTAAAAATGAAGAAATTCTCAATCATAGACCCGAGCAATATATTTGATGTCTCAGCTACTTGTACTTCTTAGTAGGTATTAAAAAGACAGGAGTAGGAGTAAGGAGGAAACTAACTTTAAAGAACTCAGGATGTAAATTTTTCTAATTTACTGTAAATGGATAAATCACCTAAGTCTTTGTAGTATAGACATTGAAATTTAAAGTATTTTATATGGTTTTCCTGGATTTAACTGATTATCTCTCAATTGGCCTTTTAATATGATTTTCATAGAAAATGTACTTTATGTCAAAACACTTTTATTCACCAGCATCCTCTAGATGTAATTATTGCTTACCAACATTTCTTCCATTGAAAGATACTGGCACAGTGGCATACCATACAGCCATTAAAAAGGTTGAGGGCAATCCATTTCTACTGATGTGGAAAGATGCCAGTATAAGATAAATTTAAAGAGAAACTAGCAAAGTTTCAGAAAAGTGTGTAAAATAAAATCATTTTTGAAGCAGAAAACTGTATGTAAGGATTGATATTCAGGCATCTACATGCAGATATACATATGAAGTGGGGAAAAAGTCTGGAAAGACACACCCCGAAGTGTTTCTCATGGTTACCTTGGGTGGTGGAGGGGGTTTCTCGTAAAGGATAACTTTCCTTTCTTAACTGTTTATTTTTCTATAGTCTCTGTTTCTTTTTTACAGTGTGTATTCCTTTAAAATTGGATGTACTGTATTAGAATAATTCAAATTAAAAAAATCATTGGGAAAACATTAAAGCTATAACATAGATAAGATACAAAAAATTCAGAGTAAAATAAGTATTTAAAGTTTTGAACTGAATGGGGGAAAAAAATCCAGACAAAGAGTTAAAAGTCTGTATTTTCAGACATAGTTTACCTTTTCTTAAACTTTGTTATTATGTAGACAGACTGATTGATTCTGCTTTTCAAGTGAAAAGCTGAATCAGCTCTGTTCATTCTAAATGGGCACTTAAAATCCAGTAAGAAAATGAATACTGTCTACTTAGAGCAGTGCATGAGCTCATTTTTCTAAAAAAACTCCTCCAAATCTTTGGTTTGTGCTTATCTTGGATGATGATAACAATAATGGGATGTAAAACAGCGTCTATCCTAACTTCCAGTCAAATTCTTAAATTAGTTACTATTTTATAGGATGCCCTTTATAATAAATATAGATGTTACTCCTACACTCACATGAGTAGAAATCCTTCTAAAACCATTTTAGTCCACATCCCTAGTCCTAAAAACTCCCCAGCAGATGACTGTCTTTCAATATTAAAGTTCTTGATGAAAAAACAAATCTCTAAAGCTTCCGAAGTATTCCATTTCACTGTATAACAGAAAGAATATTAAATTTTCACACTGTTGGAAATGATACAGAGAAGAGTTTCAAACCAAAGTCTATATCATTTGTTTTAGCAACTTTAAGCTGAAACTGAGATAATTTGTTATTATCAGGTTATATCTGCAAATCACAAGTGTTTAAGGAATAGGCGAGTTTAAAATATTTGGGGGAACTCATTTCCCTTATTTATTAGCATGTTATTAGCACTTACTTGCCCTAGGAAAATAGCAAAACAACTACACCTTTTATATCCTTTCTGTGGTGTATATTCAGAGATGCAAATGGTGATGATGATGATCATTATTATAGTTACTAAAGTGTGTACTTACTACAGTAAGTACTTATTATGTGCCAGGAATTGTTCTAAGAACTTTACATGTATTAACTCATTTAGTCCTCATGACAATTATATCAGGTGCTATTATTGTTCCCATTTTATGGATGAGGAAGCCGAGGCATAGGTAAGTTACCTAATTTGCTCAAGGTCACACAATTAGTAGGTGGAAGAGTCAGATGATAAGAGACGTGTCTCTCAGCCATCATACAATACACCCTTAACAGGCGTGGTATTTTTCCTTGCAGAAACTCTGCTTCCAGTTCTCCTTCTAACACCCCAGCTACAGCATGCCTATAGCAAGTTTTTTCAGAAGGAAAGTAGTTCACCAATTAAATACTTAGTGGTGGTGTTCAGGCGACATCTATTGATGATTTTACAACGTGCAAGACGCTGAGTGGGAAGTTGTGACTCTTAAGTGGAATTTGCCAGTGTCCATCACCATCCCAGAATGAGGTCTCTTTACATTATGTCTTTTGAACTAGTGCCCATCGCTGGAATGAAGCACTTCTAGAAAACATTCCCTCACTCTCCACTGCTCACACCCCTCAAAACTAACACAGCTCCCCTTGAGCTGATGCCTTCACCAAAGCCACTTTCGTGTCTCTGAATCGTTCAAACATATTAGCAGCATGGAGACCTGGAGTTCTGTCGGGGGAGGTGTACAAACATGTCTGCAAGGTGTTTCCTCCTCTACAAAGTGCCCCCCTTGGTTGCAGCTCTGACATCCCTGAGGGCTGTTGAGCAGTGCTCTGAGAACCGACTCCTGAATCTTTTAGGCCGTGGCTGCTCATGTGGGGGCCCTCAGAAGAGCTCTTTCCCATCCCATCCTGGCCAAAAAGGGGACAAGGGTGTTGTCATTGGTACCTTCTTGTCAAACTGTACGTTGCTCCACTACAGAAGGCCTACCGTTCTTTCCTGCAGAACAGCTTTGCCTGTGTTTAGGGCTCAGATCTTGTCCATGGGTTATTGGGAGCACATCATGGATATTGAGGAGTCTCTCTCCTCATCGAGTATGCACGATGAATAAAGGGATGCAGTGTGTTGATTAGATTTTAAATAAATTTTGTTTTCATTAATATAAAAAATCTGCATGCATATCCTGCAGAGTGCAATCAAATGAACCAATCTAAAAAGTTATTTCATGCAAATTAAAACAAAAATGTGATGGCAATTTTTCCTTGTATTGGCGAAAAAAGTAGAAAATTTGATAATATCAAGTGGGGTCACTCTTTTACAGGGAATTGAAGGTAATCAAAATTTCAAATGTGTGTATGCTTGGATTTCCCTGGTGGCGCAGTGGTTAAGAATCCGCCTGCCAATGCAGGGGACACGGATTCAAGCCCTGGCCTGGGAAGATCCCACATGCCATGGAGCAACTGAGCCCATGCGCTACAACTACTGAGCCTGTGCTCTAGAGCCCTCAAGCCACAACTACTGAGCCCGTGTGCCACAACTACTGAAGCCCCTGCGCCTAGAGCCCGTGCTCCACAACAAGACAAGCCACCGTAGTAAGAAGCCTGCACACCACAACGAAGAGTAGCCCCTGCTTGCCACAACTAGAGAATGCCCGCACCCAGCAACAAAAACCCACCACAGCCAATAAATAAATAAAAATTTTAAAATAATAAAATAAAATGTGTGTATGCTTTAATCCAGAATGTTGCTTTGGGGGATCTAGCCTACAAAAATACTCACCTACGTATACAAGAATCTATGTATAATATAACTTAAATGTCAGAAAGGGAAGAGTTAAATAATGGAGGGGTACAATGCAGGTGTGAGAAAGGATGACGTGGATTCATTTATACTGATGTGGGAGGATGTTCCATGAACTATTGAGGGAAGAAAAGGAAGTTGTAGAATAATAGATGTAATACGATACTATTTTTGTAATAAACATTAGAAAAAGCTGGGAAGATCCACCAAATTGTTAACAGTAATTAACCCTTGGTGAAGGAGGGGGTATGAGAGGAAAGACTTACTTTTTACTATACATATACATATATGTATATGTATACATATACACTAATATATACATATACACTAATACATATTAGTGGTGGTTTTATACAAGTGTATGTTGTAAAATGCACTTGTATGCATACATATATGCATACATTATATGTATACATATATACTACATATACACTAATATGTACATATACATATACACTAATACATATTAGTGGTGGTTTTTTACAAGTGCGTATTGCCTTAATACCTTTTAAACAAAGAGTCCAAAGTTTTTGAACCATTTTAAATCAACATGAAGAATTTGTAAAAGCAACTAGATAAGAATTGCTCCTAATACCTCAGCTACTCCTGGAAATACATATACCAGTTCTCAGGACAGTGCCTGATACACAGTTTGTCCTCAGTAGTAGTTAGTGACTTGTAACTAGTTATAAATCGTACTTATGACCCATACATTCTATTCCTTACATCCTTAGATTTTAGATGGGTTCATTTTAGCTGGAGATGAATTTTGGATTAGTTGAAGAGTGTTCCGTGTTGTATTTTAATGCTCAAGGACACTATATACAGTATTAATATCCTGAAATCATTGCATATTATCAAACTCATAGTTGAGAAAGTGATTTTACAGGTTTCTGTCTTTCTCCTAAATCATATCTCTGCTGAGAGTTGCATGTTTCCTCTTCCTATATTTTTCCAAATTGACTTTTAAGTTTCACACAAATTTCTCTTATTTGAGGGCCATTTTTAATAAAAATAAAAAAGGTCATTAATTCAAGGGAGACTATAAGTAGAGAATACCAAAGTTGTTTAGACTTAGGTATTGGGTGCTTGGCAAACTCTTAAGAAACATGATTTGCTCCAGGATCCCGCCCCGGAGTGGACCCAATACACATTTGTGTTTCACATCATAAACCACCCAGTTATGGGTGGGTGGCACCCTGTTGTGTGTTACTTCTGAGGAATTGATGTCACAAATATGCTTTGGAGAAATATAATAACCTATTCTATTATTTAGTAATGATCGATAATTGATTATTTCTTTTAATTATGTTTTGTGTGATATCATGTTCAGTGAAATCTATGTGTGCCTATATAAATACCTGGCAAATTCTTAGAATAATGTTATTCCCAGAACATTTATACCAAAAATACATACTTTATTGTATGTATCATTATTTAGACTATATTTTCCTTCTTGAGTTTCAGACCAAATAATCTTTTCTAGTTCCCCAAGACATAATTAAAATAATTTCCATTATGCAACTGTCAGTCTCATGCAATGTACTCAGACTTCAAGGGCCTTTACAGATATCTTTTTGTAAATCTGCAATTGTTTGTCTCAATTGAAAATACATTTTTTAGAAGGGTCATGGGGCTGCTTTCTGTTTCTTGATTTCTGCCTAACTTTTATAGACAATTTTTATTTCCTTTGTTGCTTATACCAATTATTATTTTAGACCTTATGAAATATTCAGTGGTCTTAAAAATTGATATGTTTAGTCTAGTTTATAAAGTAGTCACTGAAGGATAAGCATAGTGATTTGGACTTCTTACAGCATTAAACTTTGTACTGCTGTATGCTGCTTGATTGGACCCTGTTTATGTATTCATACACTCAACAAAAAAGTCTCTGATGGAGGGAAACAAGCAATAAACAAAAAATTATTGTTTAATATCAAAGAGATGATAGATACAATAAAGAAAAATTGGATATTGGACCCAAGAGTAGTGGAGGGAAGGCTGCTGTATTAAATAGGATGGCCCATAAAAGCCTTCCTTATCAAGATAACCTTGGGGCAGAGACCTAAGTGAAGCAAGGGCACAAGCCCTGGAGATAGCAGGCAGATGAGATTTTCAAGCAGAGGGAATAGCAAACGTTAAGCTCCGAAGTGGGTACACTCTTGGAATATTCACGAAAGCATAAGGAGATCAGTATGACCAGAGCAGAGCGAGCAAAGGGAATAGGAAGTCCGAAAGGTGTCAGGGCCAGATCACGTAGGGCCAGATCTTGAAGGACGGTTGTGAACACACAGGAGAGGTAATCTGATTTATGGCTGAAAAGGATCACTCTGGCTGCACATGGACAGTAATGAAAGCAGGATCAGTGACTTTAAAATTTTTGGTTGATGACCACCGCAGCCCCAGCAAGAAATACATTTTGCAACGTTATTCAATTCCACTTTATTCGTCTTTCATATACTTGAGTGGTAATGTTTCCTCTGACTTAACAGTTTCCTTGTTGTGGGCCGAGTAGAGGAAAACCATTGTTGTAACTTGAGTATAACAGAAAGATTCGTGGCAGGTTGTTGCCCAAGAAATACTGCCCAAGTGCATGTTATCAATGCAGTGAACTAGAGACTGAGATACCATTTCCAGAAGGCTCAGCACAGGTGAACCCTTACTCTGAGAGCCCTCCCCCCAAATTTTGGAGGAATTCAAGACCCCCATGTGGGATCAGGTCTAGACTAGAATAGTCTTAAGAACTAGGATGGATCCTGCTCTGCAATCCATTGATACTTTTTGGGGTAGGGTCAAGTAATGTGTATCTCACCATCCTTAAATCTTGACAGACCCCCAGTGGAGAACTGGTTTCAGGGGAAGAGTAGTCTGGGTGCATGGTGGGCTCTAGAAACCCTCAGAAGACTTAGGCTCACTGCAGCCAGTCCCCAGAGTGGATACTTGGGAAGTGACTGCATACATACCTTGGATTTCCTCTGTTAAAGGAGAGACTGTTAAAGAAATAAAAAGTTTCACAAGAAATCCAAAGATTAGAAACATGCCATGAGACCTTCACTGTCCAGAATTCTTTAAGATATTTTAGGAGTATTAGCCTCGTAGTAAATTGCAAAGAATGAAAAATGCAGACCTGTAATATATGGTCCTTTCAGGCAGACTAAAGATTTGATACCAAGAATAGAGTTGATCTTTTTTCTCCCATAAATAATGGTGTCTGTAGATGATATAGAAGGATGATATAGAAGGTTGATATCCAGAGCATAGAAAATGGTCAATGTAACAAAACTTTTAGATTCGAGTTTAAGTAAAATTTTGGTCAACATAAATGTATTTTACCAACGGTTTGTTTTGAAGAGGATTATTTTGAGGGGTAATTATATTCATGTTTCGCAGTAGGGTTTGGGCAATACAGCTGTTATGTCTGTGCAAAGTTTAATAGTGGACAACAAAATACCTCTGGAAATGTTATTTTCCTGTGGCTATTAACCTGCACAGAATAGACATTTGTTAAAACATTTGTTAGCTATTATATTCCATGTTACTCTAATAGGATTTAAATTGTGTGGGCTTCTGTGTGTTTAGATGTAGATGTAGACATAGGCATACATATAGATATATAGTGATGCCCAATACTTAGACCACTGTCATTATTGAATAACAAAATAGTAAACATTTTTAAACTCTTCTAAACCTCTTATTTTTGACTATGGAAACATTACATTTTGAATGCTGATTGCTGATTCCTGCCTTTTCTACCGAGGACAGTAATAGGATGCTTTAGACAAGAAAAGCTTTTAAGAAACTTTTTACTAACCACTTAATAGTGAGGAAGCTTCATATGTGTCAGGAGCCTCCACTCCCCTTCCTTCCCTCAAACCTGTATGCAAACAGAACATCCCATACCTGAGCACAGCAAAAACCAGCAGGACATCCTAAAGTAGTATCTTTCATGTAACTAGAAATGAAGCATTCATCTTCCACTGAAGAGGAAAAAGTTGCCTCATTGAGCGAGGCTTAGGGATAGGACAGAAGTATTATTGAATCCATTACTTGGTAATAAGTATCAAACAAAAAGTTTAAACACTTAATAGCTTGTTTTCCAGATTTATAAAATATGTATGAATGTCATAATGTCTGTTAATGCCAAAATGGCTTTGTCAGACTGTCCCTGGTTTCAAAATGCTCACAAATATCTTCTCTCCCTCTCTCCCTCTCTCTCTCTGCCTCTCTTACTAGAATTTCAGAAATGGAGTCCTATGCCCTACTAGTTTTTTTTACTCTGTATCAATCTCAAGAAAGCATTAGAGAAATGATATTTCTTTTCTGTCATTTGTTTTGCCTCCCCATCCTGTCTTTTAAAAAAATAATAGCAGAAAATTTAGATTAGTAGCAGGGAATCAAAGAGAAAAATGGCAAGGAATGTGTAGTAGAATTGATGTAATATCCTCAGAAATATTGAGGGTAGGCCACTTATTTATCTGGGTAATGCTCACTGAGACAATAGGACTAGATAATGGGAAGTCATATTCAAAACTCTTTGGGGACATAAAATCATACCTTATTTACACTTCTAATAATTTTTATTCTTACCTTCCCAGGCTCTAGCCATATGGCCATTAAATCATAACAAAGCATAGATCAGGAATTCGAATACTTGATCATCATGAAAATTAATCTAGAAAAGTAAACAAATAAAAATAAATCAACCTTTTACAACCTTCAAGGCCTCCTCCCTAAATCCTATTTTCATGCAATGCCAAATCACCAAATATGCTTATTTATACTACCAATAGTCACAGTTATCATTTAGATAAACTGATAAATGTGGAAATTCTAGAGAATTTGCCAGATAACTTTTTGGTGGATAACTTTCTAATTTCATTCTAAATTATTGATATGAACGTTTAAGCTTAATATTTATGCAGCTTTTTTATGATTGTCCTGCTGGAAAGTATTTTGCATTCCTTAATACTGTAATAAACCATGAGAACATAATTAGATTGAATATATAAGACTTTTCATCTTTTCTATTTCTGTTCAAATAGAAATATTTGCAGAATAGTCACTGTAGCAAAACTGAGTTTTCATGTTTAATCTTTTTTGTATGTGACCCTTATCTCTTGTTTCAAAATTCAATGGTGTTTGTAGTTAAGAAGTTGTTTTCTATTGAAAATAATCATTAACACGCCTAAGCGGTATTCTGCATCATTTTTATTTCAGTTGATTTTAAGAATTATTACAATGAAACATTTTTGAAAAATCTCAATATATTAATTACAGATATACATAGAGTTATTTAAAAATATATATCAGAGCTGGTTTTAATCTTTGAAATGTGTTGCTATCCACTTTGATGTGCAGGTCATCTCACCTGTTTTTTCTGTTTTTTTGTTGTTCAAATGTTCAATCCAGGTTCTACATGGTCAGCTATTATGAGCGGAATCACAGAATAGCAGTTGGAGCTCGCCATGGTTCAGTGGCCCTGTACGACATCCGGACTGGAAAGTGTCAGGTAAATAAATCATTATGACTTCCTCTCCATAAAGTGCGCAAGTTATTGAAAGGAGTGAGAGACTAGCACTTCACAAGTTGACGTGCTGAGCTGCTGGAACATTATGGATAATGCTAAAGGGATCAATAGTTTAATGAAGGACTCAGAGAATATAGACCCCTACTGTCTTTATTCACTGGGAATGAAGAGTTGCCACAGATGGGTTCGTAATAGAGCCTTGAGTAAGGTGGTACGCACTACTCACAAACCACTTTGCAATAAATCTTTTCTTCTTTTAAACAAAGTTTTCTGAATTTCTTATTTTTGCCTCGTTTTCTGAAAAAAAATTGGTGATACATTATTATGATTAGTGGCTAAACAAAAATTAGTTTTCTGACTATGTAAAATGAGATCTTTAGCGATTATAAGGCAGTATTCTACTCAGAGTTCAAGAAAGGCAGAAATCATAATGGCATTTAGTGTGGATCT
Source organism: Lipotes vexillifer (assembly GCF_000442215.2). Taxonomy (NCBI): domain Eukaryota; kingdom Metazoa; phylum Chordata; class Mammalia; order Artiodactyla; family Lipotidae; genus Lipotes; species Lipotes vexillifer. The sequence goes on from NW_006782449.1 coordinate 755,054, forward strand.
GTAAGGAAACTGAGTCTCTATTTGAGATACATTCCTTTTTTATACTTTTGTAACTTTCTCTGCTTTTATAAAACTTCCTTGTTTATGAGAAATTCTTCTCGGTCTTGATCTTGAGCCCTTCGTTCTCCGAATGTACCAGTTGGGTAGATGGAGCAGGTCTAGCCCCACTTTACATGTAAGTGAATCAAAGCTCCCAGACTTTAAATCTCTATTCCAGAGTCACACTGTTAGTTAATGGCAAAAGCAGGGCTAGGCTTCACCCTGATCATTGTGAATTTATTGTGGTCATTGATAAATAGTTCCAAGCTTGCTTTCATTACTGTCCAATAACTTATTTTTCACTGTAGCATCTATCAATGCTGATATATTCAATCAGGAATTAGGAATTGTATTCAACCGTAGTATTAGATGGATATATTCAACTGTATTAGGAATTTCCAGAAGGAATATGAAGAAATACATCAGGATGTAGCTAAATTTTAAATTGCCTCTTAAATTTAATAAACTATTAATTAGTTCTCCAAAAGTTTCTCTGGCAGCTTTCCATGAAATAGTTCTAAGAGGTGGTAACAGGTATTGGGGGTAAAAGTTTCAGGGGTCAGACAAGTTTGGGGGTACTGTTCGAACATAACACGTTTCTTTATGCAGGCCTTCTCAGAGGCTCTAATGCGTGAGTGTTCATTGTGCATTTCCTGGAAGTGCGTGGAATATGCATCATTTGCCACACTGATGTAACTATTGAATATCCTTTGCGTGATTTTTTTTCTTTGAAAGACATTAACTCCTCATTGGTGACTGTATTTCTTTACTCTGAACTCTCACTTTGAGCAATGAAACCACTCTGAATACTTGCTTAAAAATGAAGTTACATATTGTCTATAACATTCTCTCCTAAGAGAGACAGATTCTTCAAACAGCATTTTCAGAATCTCTTTTGGTAAATCAATTTTTAAAAATTGGAATGCAGTTGACCCTGAACACTGCTAGGGTTAGAGGTGCAGACCCACATGTAACTTATAGTTGACCCTCCTTATCCCTGGTTCCTCCGTATCCCTGGTTCTGCATCTGTGGATTCAACCAACCCTGGATGGTGTAGAGCTATAGTATTTACTATTGAAATCTGAGTACGAAAGGACCCTCGCGGTTCAAGCCAGTGTCGTTCAAGGGTCAACTGTATTTTATTATTAGCCAACTTGAGAGAAGTAAGCCACAAACAGCAACAAGGTAAAGACAAAAAAAAATTGAATAAGGGGACCTTTTCAACTTTCTTTAAAATTGAAGTGAGGAAATCATAGAGAGGACACTATTGCCACCAACAGAGAGAAGAGTGAGACAGCGTGAGCCCGGTGACAAAACCCAAAGAGGAGTGAAAGAACAGCAGTGAAAAGCTAATGAGAAAACAACAGACTGTCCTGAGCATACATTTCCTGACAGTTTTTTCCTCCTGCGTAGTCTCAGTGAAGATCTTGGTAACATGCAAGAAACATGAATAATTTGAATATCTTTTTCTTTTTAACAAAATTATTTAAGAAACACCAATCAATGACATTCTTTCTTAACAGGAATTTGTAATGTCATTCCTATTTCATTTTATTTTCTGTACATTATTTTATTACGCTTAGACATTTCAGTCTCCCCATGATATTTTTCTACCTCAGCTTCTTTATTTTGATACCCCAAACTGTCATTAGTGTCAAACGATGGAGTAACCTTTACCTTCCAGTTCTGTGTGAAAGAGAAGGTTACCCTTTACTCTCATCATTCAGAGCATAAAAACAAAGCTAAATCTCTAAAATCAATCTTAACTACTTTTGCCAGTTACCAGTTTTATCCAGTGACAATGAGCTCTTAAGGGATTCTCTTAATTCTTTTATGGTATTAGTGTTGTAGTGTTTGAAATGCGTGAGTCGACAGTTGAAACAGAATACACTAGTTGGCATGTTCAAAAACTGATATTTTAGAGGTGAATCAAAGGACTAGGAATTTTGAACTAGGAATGTAGTAAAGTATTTTTTGAATTAGTTATTGGAATCAGTGAACAGGGAGAGAGGGACAATTTTCCTAACATGAGCAAAGACATAGAGATATGACATAAAAGATGTAGAAGGGATAATTAGTAAATTCACTGGACTCCAGGGGTAGATTCCAATTAGGTGGAAAGATAAGGGGCAACCACCTACATGATGAGAGTCACAGGTGATGGGAAGACCCGCTGTGGCCTGTCCAGGATGCCAGAGGCTGAGGAAATGTCCCTGGGCCCAGTGGAAGCAGAGGACCCATGGCTGAGGGAATAGGGGGAGGAACATATAGGTTCCCTGTCATCATCATTCAGTTAGTTGGTAAAGGATAGATAGAAAAGTCAAATCTCTTTCC
>NW_006782449.1:757436-839652 GCF_000442215.2 Lipotes vexillifer
TTTTTTTTTTTTTTTAAATGTTTTCTTATGACCTGTTCTCAAACTAGTACAGGCAATTATACAAAACCACAAGATAAATATGCATTCAGTCTGGAACAGGAATTTTACTTATATTAAGAGTTTACAAGCTATCGCCCAAACCTGCCTGCCACCCATTTCAGTAAATATAATTTTACTGGAATACAGCCACATCGTTCGTTTAAGGATCGTGTATGGCTGCTGTGACACTACAGTGGCAGAACTGAGTTGTAGTAGCCAGCAAAGACCATATATGGTCCACAAAGCCTATCAAATGTATTACGTGGCCCTTTACAGAAAAGGTTTGCTGACCTCTGACTTAAGCAACTAGAGGAGGAAGAGTTAACTCATTTAACTGAAAAGTGATTCAAAACAGTGTAGTGTAATATACTGGAGAAGAACAAATAGAAACTTGTGTGGCTTAAATCCCATCTCCGTTTCATAAGCTTAAGAACATTGCTTAGGGCTTCCCTGGTGGCGCAGTGGTTGAGAGTCCGCCTGCCGATGCAGGGGACGCGGGTTCGTGCCCCGGTCCGGGAAGATCCCACATGCCGCGGAGCGGCTGGGCCCGTGAGCCATGGCCGCTGAGCCTGCGCGTCCGGAGCCTGTGCTCCGCAACGGGAGAGGCCACAGCAGTGAGAGGCCCGCGCACCGCAAAAAAAAATATATATATATTGCTTAATTTTTCTGAGGTGAAGTTTCCTCACTCCAAAATAGTGATAGAAATAGGGCCTATTACTGTGAGAAGTAAGGTAATTTATGTAAAATTCTTAGCAAGTAGTATTCAGTAAGTGTTGGTTATATTAAAATAAACTTGGAAATACATTACATCGCAATGAAATTACATGAATTGTGGAGATTTTAAAGATAAACCTTGAGACCTCAGAATGTTTGTAGACCGTCAGGGCTAGGACTTCCCACCCCTTAGTAAGGAGAGCTTTGGTGGAAAAGTCTGGCGGCACTGCCGTAGGCCATGTGTAGATTTCCTCTCTAAAGGCAGCTCTTACCCGTGGCGTTGGGCTGAACCTCCACTGATGATGGAAATCAGAAACTTTGAGGCAGTTCGATAGTTAAAATCCTGCTGTGCTGCTAACTGTGTTTTTACTTGGCAACTGCTAGCAATTTAGGAAAATATACCTGACTTGAATGCTGCTTAATTAAAAAAAAAAAAAAGTAACTCCTGATGAAGTGCTTTAAATTGCATTGGGAAAGCAGCATTCTTGATAAGCAGGTTAATTAGGTTCCAGGAATCCTTAGAGCTACAAGTCTGTGTTTGGTTAAATCAGCAATGCAGATCTTCCCTCTAACAATATTTGCCTTTGGTTTGGCAGACTTGATATTATCTGTCTCTGATTTTCCAGTCCTTTTTGGACGCGTCCTTTGTAATAATAACTGCTGGCTCTGTGCAAGATTCTCTTAGGTTCATGTTAGCTAGTTTTTCTTATGATGTTTGGGTTGTGTTACTTGGTGGTATCTAATCCACTTTGATAAATCTGGGCACGTATTTTCTTACTTTGACAACGCGACCAAAAAGGCAGTGATGTATGAGAGGAAGAAAGTGTGACCAAAGTCTTATCTAAATCTTAAATTAGTAAAAGAATTTTATTACTGAAAGTTTTAAGTAAATTCCATAAAGAACTCATTTTTGAAGACCCACGTTTTCTAGTGCCTGCTACATGGTAGTTGCACAATAAAATTCATTCATGTTGATCAAACAAAATACCCTGAGTCTTTGGAGTAAAAAATATAGTAAGAAATATAATATGACATGGTAAATGAAAACAGAGTATGCCTCAATTCTATCAAAAATATATTTGTAATTTGGATATAGTTACATTTTACTATGTCAGTAACCTCTCATCAAACTTGTTGTTTCTGTATAAAGGATAATAGAATGTCTTTTCAGAAATAGCATAGAGAACCTCTTTCTTGTGAGTCATGAAAATATACCTATATTTCAATAGTGGACCATGACCAGGCCTGCTGTGGGTCAGATAATGAAGGAACAGAAGTGAAGATTGATTGTTATAGAATGGTAGTAACTGAGATCTCACTATCATCCGTTATAGATAGAGCAGGAGGTGGATTCTGGAATGCTAACATGTGCCCCATCACGCAGCCTAATGCTGTAAAAAGCAATGAGCCTGCAGGCTGAGCTCCTCTGGCCTTACAGATTTCTTACTCCACGTGGAAAGAAGGAGGCTACATGTTATTTCGTCCACTTACTTTACCCTTATCTCCTGAATGTCCTCTGCCCTGCTCCTTTGCTAATTCCACGGTATTGAAAGCAATCCTAAGCTCTGTTCAGATCCATTTTCACTGGTCTTTAAACCCTAATTTATCCCATCACTGTCCAGCACGGCTTACCTTCATTCTTCAACCAGCAAGACCTCACCGACTGGTCCAGTCATGTTGTTATATACAGGCATCTGCCGAGCATCTAACTAAACTAGTGAGAAAATCAGAAAAACCACAATTACCTTTAAGCAGTTATGGAATATGAGGACCACTGCCTCGTTGCTTTCCTGTCAGCCTCCTCTTCCCCTGTTCCCATTCGTCCTCAACTGCAAAGTAACTTTGAGAACTAGACTTACTACATTGTGAGGAGAATCTATTTCATTCATTAAGCCTCCAGGGCATGGGGCCTACAGCATGTATAGTTTCGGAGACTTCTATTGGGTTGGCCAAAAAGTTTATTCAGGTTTTTCATAAGATGTTACAGCAAAACCCGAACAAACTTCTTGGCCAACCCAATATTTAAGAAAAAAAATCAGAGGCCTGCATAAAATGAAACAAACTATAAGTATACATATATTTCATTAGCTTAGCTTCATGGTAAATCCACCTTTCTGGCGCCTTTAAAAAATGCATTTCCTAACCCTTACTGTACCTACCTTTGTCCTTCTCTGGTCTGTGACACCCCGTCTGCACCACACCTTCTAGTTTCCACCTTGACAGAGCGACTGAAATCATACACTCCAACACACTAGGGTTGTCTCGCCATACCACTAGCGACGGGCCCCCTGCCCCCTTAGTATAGTTCAGGAGAACTGGTTTCCCTCTCTCTCAAATTCTACCTTCACTTCCATAGCACCACCACCTGACTTGATTTTCCTTTTATTATGTCCTTAGCTAGATTTCTTAATTTCTTGGGGTACCCCAATGTTAATTCTTACCACTCCACTGCCCAGAGTACAGATTTCTTCACTTATCTGTTCTTTTTCCTGACTTTGGCTAAGAATTCATACATTATAATTGACCCCATTTCCTCTGAGCAGGTGAGACAAATCAGGTCAACAGCCTGGGCTGTTGGATGATTTGTTGCAAACACAGTGAAGATTTCAAGAAATGCCCCTTTCCCATTACCTTGGGTTTTAGATTATATTGAAATGTCTGACCTCACTGAATATATAAAGTTACTGTGTACTCATAGGTGAAGCACTCCTGGTAAACAAAAACGCTGGGAATAAGTCACATTAAAATAGTGAATATTGGCTCCTTTTTTATTCATGGTTCTATTGAAATTTATTTCTGACCATCCTCTGAATTCCTTGTACCCCTTGTAAGTTATGTGGCCATCTCAAATTCTTGTATCCATATTTCTGACTCAGATAAGTGCAGTTTCTTTGCTGGTATTTGTAATATACCAAATTTAATATTAAATTCTATTAGCAAGTTATTTATTTCCTTTTATTTATTAGGGAAGGCAGTCTTAGAGCAGATCCTGGAGCCAGACTGCCTTGGGTTCAAATCCTTGCTCAGCCCTTATTAACTTTGAGGCTGAGAGCATTGTACTTAAATTCTCTGTGCTTTAGTTTTTTCATCTATAAAATGGACACAATAACCGTCTTAGCATCATGTTGTAAAGGTTAAAAGAATACATTTATATGTAAAGCAAACATCAGCCAATAATACGTGCTTAAAAAATGTTAGCCATCATAATTATTATTTAGTCATTGGTTAAATAAGACAAAATCAGTCAGCCCTGAACTGTTTCCTCCTCCTCAGGTATACATGACTTCGTACCAGCTAGATCCATTACAATTTCTTTTTTAGGAATTTTTTTTTTTTTTTTGCTGCTTTTTATTCCAGAAAAATTTGATAAATCTTAAAAGTAGAATGAGTAGAATATCAAACCAAGTAATTAGCAAAGTTAAGATTATACTTACTGTTCTGTCCTCAACCATCCAAGTTTAATAATTATTCTTTTGTCTATCCTGATTTTTCTATATCATTAATCTATTGTTCTACTGATATATTTTTTAGTAATTTTTTGAAATCATTACAAATATTACTTTTCATGTTACTGCTATATTAGAATCTTTCTGAGTGAAGCCGATTTTTAAATTGGAATTGGTATTCTCAATTGCCAGTATATTCCAATTTTTGGCCCATCTGTTTGTATATATTTAAAGTCATATATTAAATAACCACCACTGGGTTTTCTTCAAGGATTTTATTACTGTGTAATTTTCCACATCTGTTTTCTTCAGCATCCTTTTTAAGATAGGAAAGATTAGGTCAGTGAGTCAGCCATTTTATTATTTTCAGTTTCTCATTTGTTAGGCAGCATAATTTTCTTTGTAGTTTCTCTTGCATTCAGCAGGCATAGCTGTGAATGTTCTCATTCTCTCTTATTTGCATATCATTTATTCTTTATCCTTTCATTACTTATCTCTGTTGAAATTCAGTCTAGTTTATTTATAAATTTACCTCTTTGGATAAATTACAAGCCTTTTTATGCTGCTTAGATGATTGCCTTTATAACTCAAAGGAAAATGGTAGTTAGGATCTTAAGGATTGTTGTTACCTTATTTGGAGTTGGTTGAAAATTTTTTCCTTCTGCTTCATCTCTGGATCTGGCAAGCTGTGGCCAATTCCCAATTCTTTCTTCCTTCTTTTCTTTCCCTTTCTTTCTTCCTTTCTTTCTTTCTTTCTTTCTTTCTTTTTCTTTCTTTCTTTCTCTTTCTCTCTTTCTCAGCATGAAGCTTTGAAGCTTCCTGTTACAATTATTTTCTTACAGGAGTTATTTTGTTTCCGTTGGCAGTAATGACCTACTGATACCTGGCCAGTCGAAATTGAGTAATTTCTGTAATTTCCATGCCCCCTCATGAGAAGTCCAGATATAATGCTTGAATGAGCAAGGGAAGAGGAAGATACATAGCAGCTGGTGAAGGAGCAAGTCAGCCTCTCTTTTCCTCTGGAAAATGAATGAAATTTATTCATTGCTTCTTCAGATTATAAATGTAATTCATGCTTATTAAAGAATAACCTCAAGCAATAACAAAATATTTAAAGTGGAGAGTTAAAGTCCACTGAAACCTGTCCCTTAGAGTTAATTCTTGTTTAGCTATTTACTGTAAATACTTTGAGTCTTATTTCTGTGATATACAAATAATATTATTCCCTCCCTCCTCCCCAATAATATAATAGTTTTCTGCAACCCGTTTTATTTTTACCTAACAATGTATCATTTCTCCCTGTGAGTCCATACAGCTCATTCAGTGAGAGGAAGTAATGCCTACTATTAGTTGCAAACAAAGCAGGTGTGGATCCTGCCCTCAAGGAACTTCTATTCAGTGAGAGAAGACAAGAAAATATCATGGACTGGGATGATAACACAAAGGGATGACGGGTACCTACTGCAGGTGCTCAGGGGTGAGCGCATTGAGGGGGTTTCATTTAACCCGAGACTACGTGACCATCTAGAAGGAGAGCGTTGTAAGGGCAAGGGGCAGTCAGTACATGACTAAGGTGGGAATAACATTGGCAAGTTCGGGGAACAGAAAACAGACAACCGCAAAGGGCATTCAATTTGTGAGCAAGTGGAAGATAGATTTGAGATGGGGTATGATAAGGAGGCAGGATCTGATCATGAAGGCTAGGGTGGGGATCTCAGATTTTATTTCAGTGTGATGGGTTGCCATTAGAGAATTTCAAGTGAGGAAATTATATGATGTTACATGATTTTTTCTTTTTTTGCAGTTTGTTTCATAGTTGATTTCTAGTTTCATAGCATCATGATTGGAAATACATGATGTTTTTAACAATTATTTTTTGCTTGCTTTGCTTTTGAAAGGCTTTTTGTTCTTTACTTCACAACTTTGGAATCACAAGAGACATAGTACTCTGCAGCCTAAAAAAAAAATCTTAATAGTACATCATAGCTAAACTTCCAGGTCAAACACCATTGATCTAACATGTTCTTTACAAAATGTAAAATACTTTATCAAACTATTATTCTGTTGATGAACTATTCACATTAAGTCCAGCTCTGTGTTCATACATACAAAGCTGCAGTGAGCATCTTTATATACTGCTGCTTTTCTCTCTGTAGGATAGATCCTAAAAACAGGAACTGGTTTGATCTGTTTTTACTTTAAAAGATTAATAGCTGCTGAGCTGGGACTAGGGTTGTTACAGTAGTGGTGGAGAAATGTGACACATAAAGGATATGTTTTGTAAGTAGAGCCAACACATCTTGATGATGGTTCAAAGGTAGGGTGCAGGGTGTGGAAAGTTCCAGGAAAGGCAGTGATGAGAGAAAGGAAGAGTTCAAGGGTGACTCATAGATTTGAGTCTTGAGCACCTAAATGGATTATGGTGCCATTAACGACTGAGAGAAAAGCAGGCGAGGTGTGGGATGAAGGTCAGGACTTAGGTTCTGGACATATTAAGTTTGAAGGGCTATTTTAATCTATTCAAATGACTACATAATGTTCTAGTACACAGATGTAGAATTCATTAGCCAATCCTCTATCAATTAACATTTAAGTCCCCTCCCCCCAGTTTCTCACCATCATAAACAGTGCTACATTGAATAGCCTTATTTATATAACTTTCTATGCCTATCTGATTTTCTTAGGGTAAATTCCTGGATTCACAGTGCTAGGCCCAAAGATTTGTGCATTTGATTATCAGAATGCTTTGAAACTACTTTCCCACAGTCCATGCGCATTCATTTTTTCATACTTTCCCTAATATTCCTATGAATAACAGAATGACTCTTGAACTGCAATTATTCTCATAAAAAAAAAAGTGAAACTCCACAGTTGGTCTGTTTTGCCTTCTGTATTTTTCAGCTTGGACCGTGGACTGTTTATTCATTTATTCATGAGTTATCACTTATTTTATCTATAAAAAAGGAAAATAAAAATAATTTTATGATAACTCTTCTCTGTATCAGACACCGTATTATGTGCAAGGGGTAAAAATAAATAAATATGAACTGTTTCTTATAAAATCCCTCAAGGAATTTATACTCTGATCTGGAAGACAGACATAAACCCGGAATTGAAATACTGTGATTGACCTTTCCAGCAGGGCTGTCGGGAGTGCGACGGGAGAACACAGGAGGAACATGCGCACGGGTTTGTTTAGGAGTCTAGGGAGGATGGTCTGAAAGGGCTCTCTAAAGGAGAGGACGTCAGAACTGAGCCATTCACTATGGGAGTTAAGCAGGAAAGGGGAAGGGCAGGGCCATGATTCCAGGCAGAAGGTGTAACACCTGCAAAGCCCAGAAGAGGAAGAAACGTAGTGGAAGCATATGCTTATCAAAACCTGAGCCTGAGAGGTGTTTTCCCCATTATATGTGAGCGATTCACGTTACAGCAGTCTTCAAATTGGCATTACCCTGAGAAATGTACAAATCTTAGGTGAAAAACAGTCATTCCAATAGGTAAGTAGAGACACCTCTTCTCTGTGACTTTTTTTTGGGGGGGGGGCCACGCAGCTTGTGGGAGCTTAGTTCCCCCACCAGGGATGGAACCCGTGCCCCCTGCAGTAGACGTGCAGAGTCCTAACCACTGCACCACCAGGGAATTCCCTCTGTGACTTATTGAACGCTAACTCAGTAACATAGATTTTGTAAATAAAGTTTACATGGTGTTAGCAAAATGTAAAGAAAGAACTGAATGCTGGCATTTCCCATAAATAATATCTTTAGGAAAAGTGGGCTTTGCAAGATATGAAAATGTTTTCAGCGTGGGATTCAAATCGTTCTGATGAAAATAAACCAGGTTAATTTTCTCTAACACATTTAATTCTGGCAAGCACTCTAAGGCTACTACATATGGAAAGAAAGCTAACATTCAGGCCCAACAGCAATGTCAGCAAACACACCTATATGAATAGAAGTTTGGAGAAAAATGTCTTCTCTCTAAAAATAACAAAGATTTTACTTCTACTTAAGAGGAGCAATGGGCCTTAGGGATCTGGGGGACAGTAAGATTGATGTTTCTTTAAGGCAGAGTTTTGAAGCTTCAGGCACGGTTTTCACTGAGCAGAAGTCCATAACGCTTATACATCAAGGGTACTTATGCGATGATGGCAAAAATTGCAGTGAGAATTGACTACAGTACTTAGGCCGACATTTTAGGCATTTTCTTCCTGTTCTTTTCAGCAACTGGTTTTATGGCAGGTGCTTCCTATGACATTTGGGAGCAACAACCAGAAATATGGCATCAGGGGTGATAATAAGATGAATGGTTGGAGAAGACAATGGTTTCCTGACGCTGTGTTGAAGAATTACCCAACAAGCTTCCCATTTTAAAAGTAAAATGCTATTTAGAGAAGAACCTCTAGGAAGAGAAACAAATATCTGGGACAGTGCTTGAAATTAGATCATCATTTATCCTGAAAGCTTAACAGTTTTTAAAGAAATATTTTAATGGACTGAGTAGAGGTATATTTTTCTGTTGTCTGTCTACCCCATCACTCACTGAGTATTTCTTATATCCCTGTTATACTTTGAATGGCAGTATTTAAGATTTTTACACCAAGAGAAAAAATTAATTCTTGGTAATATCTATAATTGGAAATACATGAGGTAGAGAGTTTAACTGTTTCCAAACCCAACAGTTATTACAAGCATTTCAGCATCCTTGCAAAAGCATTAAGTAGACTGAAATGAATTTTGGTTCTCAAAATTCACATTTTATCTACATTTCTCAATGCCATTCAATTTCCTTCCTAGCCATTCTTTTTCCTGTCAACACATAAAAAATGAAAATACAAGTGTCTATTGATAGATAGATAGATAGATAGATTCTACATATATTTAGTCCAGAAAATTAAAAAATACTAGGTAGGAGAATCACTGTACATTGAATTCATTCTGGATTCGGTGCCTTGTATTCTTTATATCCACTCTTGATATATAAAGTACTTAAAGTCTGGCATATAGTAGTCATTGAATAAATATGAATCATAAGTCCTCTAAAACATATATAATAGGGACATGAGTCTGTAGTTCATGATAGGTTCTAAAGAAATGTTGATAATGATTCAAAGGAGCTTGTCAAAATTTGATAGCTCCTATCTCAAATAGAGCTCGTGATGGAGCTTACGTCTAGTCAGGGAGGATACACAGGTGACACAGAAGCCCTCTTATCTGGCACAGGTCAGCCTCAGAAGTTGCTCAGGTAATCAAAGCTCTTGCTCAAGTGTGGAATCATATAAAATGATATATATCTTAAACACCTCATTTTAAGTTCCATAAAGATAATTTTATTTTCCGTCTCTCTAAACGTGAGACCAAGGCCTTTTCTTTCTATAATTGGTCCATTGATTATAGTTCTAGAACATTTTTCTTCCTAAATCACACCAGCTTTGGTTTCTTTAAGTAGATTGAGAAATTAAAGATACTCAGAAAGCAGTCTTGGAGTATAATCCTAGATGTTTATGCTTTTCCCATTCTTTAACAGTTGTCTCACTTTCACCTAATTTCATGAGTATGTGTATGTCTATGTCTTTCTAAAGCAGTCTTCCCCCTCTTATAATTTTATATGGTGTTTAATTCAACTACCTGTTTACACTGACAAGCAGAATTAGCATAGCTTTCATTGACTCTGGGTCCCAGAGCTCACCTGGTGAGAGCAGTAGCAAGTGGGCCTGTTAACCGCTGGCATTCCTCATGTGGTGGGTGTCAGTCAGGATGTCTCACAGAGGGAGTACAGTGTATCACTTAACCCCAAGAGTCGGCAAAACTAGAAGTCAGTTAGAGAGATCCTAATACCTTCAATGCATGGTGACTGGAAGTATTTCCGTGGCACTATGAAATGCAGAAGGGAATGAGTACTCATGTGGGCAAGGTATTTACAAAAGAGTAGGGATGACCAAGATGAAACAAATAAGTGCAATCAAGTGTTTCAGTGCTACAGTAGAATGATGTGGCATGCCACAAAGAAAGAAAGGCTGAATCCTGGGGAGGTAGGAGACAAGAACAGGAAAAGATCCACAAAGAAGGTGATATTTGAGCTGAGGCTTTGTGTATGGCGTGGGGGGAGAATAATTTTCTTTTTTCTATTGAAGTATAGTTAATTTACAATGTTGTGTTAGTTACAAGTGCACAGCAAAGCGATTCAGTTATACATATGTGTGTGTGTGTGTGTGTATACATTCTTTTTCAGATTCTTTTCCATTATAGGTTATTACAAGATGTTGAGTAGAGTTCCCTGTGCTCTACCATAGATCCTTGTTTACCTATTTTATATATAGTAGTGTGTATATGTCAATCCCAAACTCCTAATTTATCCCCGCCACACACACACTATCTCCTCTGCTAACCATAAGTTTGCTTTCTATGTCTGTGACTATTTCTGTTTTGTAAATAAGTCCATTTGTGAGCTGAGTCTTGAGTAGGTGTTCCGCAGGCACACAAGGAGGAAGAAACCTTTTCAGAGAGAGGATAAAGAGGATAAACAGATGCAAGAGACATTATTTAGCTTAGAGTGCATTCCGGGGACTGTGAAGTTTTTGCTATGCTGGGAACCAAGGTTGCAAAGGAGTATAGAAGTGTGACAGAGGTGGAGAGAGAGAAAGCCTAGTAGGAGAGGGGAGATCACGGCAAGCCTTGCCTGGATAGATGGCCTCATGGAGTGGAGTCTTGTAGGTCAGGAGTAACAAACAAACGCCCACAGAGACCAAGCAGGTAGCATAAATTACTAAAATGAAGGTCAGCGTTCTTGGTTAATCTTTTCTTTACCCATTTTGATAGCACCATCCAAGAAATATTTGTCTTTCTTTATAACACTGCTCTCAGTAAAACAACAGTGTAAGCCTTCAGTAAAATGCCAACTGATACTGTACTTGAGTGTTAGGGACAGAATCGGGAGGGGCAGGGACCGTGTCAGACTGGAGAGCACGTGCTCCATGTGAAGGGATCAGCCATGTCTCAGGTCCTCTCAGTTGGTGCCATGTGGAACTGTGGGCCTGATCTGATTTTTCAAGGTAAGCTGAAAATCTGGGTTTTTATTTAAAAACCTCCCAAGTTTTAAATGCTAGTGACTGGTTTTGAAAGTTTTTAGAGTATGCAAGTCAACACTACACTGAATGCGTAGTAGTGTATTCAGAGAAAGCCTTTGAAGAGTTTCCAGCACGGGAGCAACAGGATCACATATTCCATTTGGGAAGAGCCGGAGTCCAGAAGATGAGAAGAAGACTTGCTCTTGGAGGTTTTGGTAACGATCCAGGCAACAGTTGATCCGGACTTGAATGGCGATGTGAGTGGCTGAGTGAAGAAAAGGAACAGGAAGCGTAACATACGGCAAGTAGCTTATGATAAGCCTTAAAATGCGGCATTTTATATCTATACACTAAATTAAAATATAAATTGATACCATAATGAAACAGTAAAAGCAACATTTTCTGGAGAAAAAATAAGAAAGAAAAAGTATGGGCCAGGTATGAACTGGTAGGGAAGATGGTCAGGTAAAAGGAAAGATGTAGTTTAGGCATAGAGAGGGGAGTTTTAAAAATAAAAGAACCATGGAGTTGTTGGAAAGATTTAATCCTTAGGATATTTTATTTACAAAGTACTAGAAGCCACAAAAGAGGCTTTCCATTAAAGAATTTATTATTTCATATAACAGAACATCTAGAGGTGGCTGTTGAAGCGAGCAGCTCGATGGTATCGTGAAGGACCCCAGTGTTTGCCTCTCTTTCTCGCTGTATTCAGTGCATTGTTCTCTTAGGCTGGACCACCTCAGGATACAGGATGCTGCCACAGAGCCAGCAACCTATGCAGAGGATACCATCCAGAGGCAGAAAGAAGTTTTTAAAGCAAATAGACCATCTGAGAAAGCCTGTCCTTATGTCTCGGTCCACCAAAATTGTATCGCATACTCATTTTAAACCTGTTGCTGGAAAAGAGAATGGAATTATCATGACTGACTAATTGAAGTTTACTCCTGAGATAGAAGGCTGTCACCTTTCCAGTTGGCCTGACAAAGGCAACCAACATTGCCTCCTCAAAGGAATTTGGTAACGTGGCCCTTGGAGTGTTGTAAGATGTGATAAACAGGAAGGTAGGTTGACGGTAGAGGCTTCGGAACAGATCTGGATTTGCGGACCTGCCCTTCCACCTACTATCTTTGAGACTTTGAACAAGTTACTAGCCCTCTTTCCTCTCCCATAAAAAAGAAAAAAAAAAGGGCATAATTTTAGGCCCTCTTAAAGATTAATTGAAATAACATATATAAGATATTTAGTTTCATGCTTATTACAGTCTCTGCTCAGTAAATGGTAGTAGTGGGTTGATTAATAGTCATCTTTAAAATCCAGTTTTGAGTTTCTGAATTTGAAAGGAACTTTTGGTGTAAGAACAGAACTCTTAATGGGAAATATGTTAAAACAAAGTAGACTAATAGTAACATGACTTTAAAAGAATCAGCTTTTCCTTTTATTGGAACAGAAACAGTGAGCTAGAATGGTAAAGTACATGATAAGGCTCAAGAGACCTGGCTGTGTTCCCTTCTCATGTTCCCTCAAGGCCAAGGGCCCCTTCCCTTCATCACACTAGAGGGAGAGGATTGCCCACGGTTACCTCACACTGTCCCTGTCCCCTCCCAGCCTAATTGATCTTGTGCTCCAGCTTCAGAGTGAGCAGTTAAGCAGACACACTTGAAGACAGAGTAAATGCTTAGAAATAATTTGCATTTATTCCTTGAATGTTTAACTATTTAAGTAATTCTGCTGTTCCCTAAAGTTATTTCTTTTTTTTGTTGTTGTTGTTGTTGTTGTTGTGGTACGCGGGCCTCTCACTGTTGTGGCCTCTCCCGTTGCGGAGCACAGGCTCCGGACGCGCAGGCTCAGCGGCCATGGCTCACGGGCCCAGCCACTCCGCGGCATGTGGGATCTTTACGGACCAGGGCACGAACCCGCGTCCCCTGCATCGGCAGGCGGACTCTCAACCACTGCGCCACCAGGGAAGCCCCCCTAAAGTTATTTCTTAATCTAGACTACTTATTAATGCAGTGAAAGGCATTGAAAACATAATTCACTTTCAAACAAATGTCAAGAGTAAGGAGACATCTGTATATTGCCCACCACAGCAACTTAAATGCTTTTTTTCTCATATATACTGAGAGTGGGACTTTGTAGTCATAAGAAAGCCAGCTGCCATAAGCCTGTTGGATTTCTCTGGGTGAACATCCCGGCATATGGCATTGTGATTCTGTTGCTATAATTTATATAAATATGTTGCCAGAGATGAATTAAAACTTATCATTGTAAATCTACAAGGATACAGCTGTAACTCACACGGATTTATTACCTGTAGACATGTGTATCAGGCCTCTGGAATTACAGCCTCTACTGTAGACAGAGGTTAAAGAAGAAGGTAACAACTTACATGCCATTATACGTTTACAGCAGTTCGTCATTCATCGGTAGTGGTGTGAATACCAAATACAGCAGGTGGGCCATCTTTCACCCAACGAAGTCTAATTGGCCAATTTCTGCAAAAATGCTGAACAAAAGATCACCAAATGAGGAGTCCGAAAATTTAGTCTTAGACGCAATTACTAAATTTGTTACTTAAATACTCTGAGCCTAAGTTTACTAGGTATAAGACTGTTTCTCAAAAACCTGTTATTCTACCCCAATACACTTTGCATGGTTTTTGTTTTTTTCATTCATTCAGTCAATAAACATTTATTGAGTGCCTACTGTATATCAGGCGCACATCATTTTTTTAAGCTGAAAGAAATAATTTAGTCCAGCATCCTTATTTTTGCAAAAAAGCAAAGTGGGTCCAGAAAGATGAGGTGCTTTACGGAGGATAGGAAAGGGCTTTTGAAAACTGCAAAATTCGTACACGAGGAAGTAATTATTAATTGTAATGCTAAGCTAGTATCCTTTGTAGGATAATGTATATGTGTTTAGTTCTCCATGGATGTTTTCATCTCTCTAGGATTTCCTTTTATATAAATTCACTGGGCATTGTCATTTAGCATTGTTCTTTCCAAACCAGGTGCACGTCAGAATCACGTAGGAAATTTCAAAATAGATTCCTCCTACCTCAGACCTTCTGAATTAGAATAGAATCTCTGAGGCAGGGACCCAGATACCTGTATTTTTATTAGGTGCTCCTAGGTAATTCGAAGGCAGACTGGAGTTGAGATACTCTGGGTTTACCAAACAAAATAACAGGTTATGTGAGGAGCAAACAATGTTCGGATTATTGTAAACGAACATTTTAAGTCCCCATGGTTTAGAAAATCAAATAATTTTAATATCAGGAAAAATAGCTTGCATTAGATCTAGAATCACATAGACTGAAATGGAGCCTCAGGATGAGTGGAACTTGATTGGGGGGAGGGGTGTTACCATTGAGAAAGTGATGCAGCCACATGAAGGAAAGGTTTAGAGGGGAAAGCCCATCATAATCCGCACCCCCCTGCAAAGATCTTACATTTATATATTTATTCACATGTATAACTATTTGTAAGTATTTATAATCATAATCTATACATCCCTAGATTTGCTTTGAAATATTACATAAAACCATAAAATTTTAGTTTATGAGGCTTTAGTTACTCCTTTCTATACCTAGATTTTCATATTGCATTTGAGAATTACCCTAGTATGTTATACCAACCCACCCTGACAGAGCTTTAAGCAACTACTGTTGGGTACACATACAGCTTCCTTTTCTCTCCACAGAACCCTTTCTGATGACTTTTCTGTTCTTCAGATTACAACCGTGGGAGTTTCTACCAGATAAAAGTCACTAACAGAAAACTTGCTTACAGAAGTCCCCAGTATCTTGTTAACTGCTTACAGCTTTGTCCCTAATGGGGAGTTTCCTCCAACTACTCAGATACAACACACGATTCAAGATTTCTGTCTCTCTGGATCTCTCTCACAATATGGTAGGGTCTTTTCTCTTGCTACAGCATCCGTTCAAATCATTTATTAATTTAATAAATATTAAGTATTTGCTGTGTACCAGCTACTATGGTAGTGCTACTCACTATTGAAGTAACATATTTCTATTTAACGATTATGAGGAAACTAATGCTTCCTACAGAGACATACTATCAATAGAAGAACATTTTTAGCTGCCTTTCTTTTTTTTTTTGTAATACATCTTTACTGAAGTATAATTGCTTCACAGTGCTGTATTAATTTCTATTGTACAACATAGTGAATCAGCCATATGCATACATATGTCCCCATATCTCCTCCCTCTTGAGCCTAGCCCACCCCTGTAGGTCATCGCAAAGCACCGAGCTGATCTCCCTGTGCTATGCGGCTGCTTCCCACTAGCTATCTATTTTACATTTGGTAGTGTATATGTGTCGATGCTATTCTCACTTCGCCCCAGCTTCCCCCTCCCACCCCGTGTCCTCAAGTCCATTCTCTATGTCTACGTCTTTATTCCTGCCCTGCCACTAGGTTCATCAGAACCACTGTTTATTTTTAGATTCCACATATATGAGTTAGCTTACGATATTTGTTTTTCTCTTTCTGACTTACTTCACTCTGTATGACAGACTCTAGGTCCATCCACCTCACTACAAATAACTCAGTTTCGTTTCTTTTTATGGCTTAGTAATATTCCATAGTATACATGTGCCACATCTTCTTTATCCATTCATCTGTCGATGGACACTTAGGTTGCTTCCATGCCTAGCTATTGTAAATAGAGCTGCAATGAACGTTGTGGTACATGTCTCTTTTTTATTATGGTTTTCTCGGGGTATGTGCCCAGAAGTGCGATTGCTGGGTCATATGGTAGTTCTAATTTTAGTTTTTTAAGGAACCTCCATACTGTTCTCCAAAGTGGCTGTATCAATTTACATTCCCACCAACAGTGCAAGAGGGTTCCCTTTTCTCCACACCCTCTCCAGCATGTATTGTTTCTAGATGTTTTGATAATGGCCATTCTGACCGGTGTGAGGTGATACCTCATTGTAGTCTTGATTTGCATTTCTCTAATGATTAATGATGTTGAACATCTTTTCATGTATATATGTCCATCTGTATGTCTTCTTTAGTGAAATGTCTATTTTGGTCTTTTTTAATTAGGTTGTTTGTTTTTTTGATATTGAGCTGCATGAGCTGCTTCTATATTTTGGAGATTAATCCTTTGTCTGTTGATTCATTTACAAATATTTTCTCCCATTCTGAGGGTTGTCTTTTTGTCTTCTTTATGGTTTCCTGTGCTGTGCAAAAGCTTTTAAGTTTCATTAGGTCCCATTTGTTTATTTTTGGTTTTATTTTCATTGCTCTAGGAGCTGGGTCAAAAAAGATCTTGCTGCTGTTTATGTCAAAGAGTGTTTTTCCTATGTTTTCCTCTAAGAGTTTTATACTGTCTGGTCTTACATTTAGGTCTTTAATCCATTTGGAGTTTATTTTTGTGTATGGTGTTAGGTAGTGTTCTAATTTCATTCTTTTCCATGTAGCTGTCCAGTCTTCCCAGCACCACTTATTGAAGAGACTGTCTTTTCTCCACTGTATGTTCTTGCCTCCTTTGTCATAGAATAGGTGACCATAGGTATGTGGGTTTATCTCTGGGCTTTCTATCCTGTACCATTGATCTATATTTCTGTTTTTGTGCCAGTGCCATACTGTCTTGATTACTGTAGCTTTGTAGTATAGTTTGAAGTCGGGGAGCCTGATTCCTCCAGCTCCATTTTTCTTTCCCAAGATTGCTTTGGCTCTTTGGCGTCTTTTGTGTTTCCCTAGAAACAGCGAAACTTTTTGTTCTAATTCTGTGAAGAATGCCATTGGTAGTTTGATAGGGATTGTATTGAATCTGTAGATTGCTTTGGGTAGTATAGTCATTTTTACAATATTGATTCTTCCAATCCAAAAACATGGTGTATTTCTCCATCTGTTTATGTCATTTTTGATTTCTCTCATCAGTGTTTTATAGTTTTCTGAGTGCAAGTCTTTCGCCTCCTTAGGTAGGTTTACTCCTAGGTATTTTATTCTTTTTTGTTGTGATGGTAATTGGGATTGTTTCCTTAATTTCTCTTTCTGATCTTTCATTGTTAGTGTATAGGAATGCCAGATATTTCTGTGCATTAATTTTGTTTCCTGCGACCATACCAAATTCATCAATTAGTTCTAATAGTTTTCTGGTGGCATCTTTAGGATTTTCTATGTATAGTATTATGTCATCTGCAAACAGTGACAGTTTTACTTCTTCTTTTCCAATTTGTATTCCTTTTATTTCTTTTTCTTCTCTGACTGCCATGGCTAGGACTTCCAAAACTATGTTGAATAAGAGTGGTGAGAGTGGACATCCTTGTCTTGTTCCTGGTCTTAGTGGAAATGGTTTCATTTTTTCACCATTGAGTATGATGTTTGGTGTGGGTTTGTCATATATAGCCTTTATTATGTTGAGGTAGGTTCCCTCTGTGCCCAGTTTCTGGAGAGTTTTTATCAAAAATGGGTGTTGGATTTTGTCAAAAGCTTTTTCTGCATCTATTGAGATGTTCATATGTTTTTTATTCCTTAATTCATTAATATGGTGTATCACACTGGTTGATTTGTGTATATTGAAGAATCCTTGCATCCCTGGGATAAATCCCACTTGATCATGGTATACGATCTTTTTATTATGTTGTTGGATTCTGTTTGCTAGTATTTGGTTCAGGATTTTTGCATCTATGTTCATCAGTGATATTGGTCTATAATTTTCTTTTTTTGTGTGATAAACAAGACCCATATATATGCTGTCTACAAGAGACCCACTTCAGACCTAGGGACACATACTGACTGAAAGTGAAGGGGTGGAAGAAGATATGCCATGCAAATGAAAATCAAAAGAAAGCTGGAGTAGTAATTCTCATATCAGACAAAATCGACTTTAAAATAAAGGTTACTACAAGAGACACAGAAGGACACTACATAATGATCAAAGGATCAATCAAAGAAGAAGATATAACAATTATGTTTATGCACACAACATAAGATCACCTTAGTACATAAGGCAAATGCTAACAACAATGAAAGGGGAAATCGACAGTAACACAATAATAGTAGGGGACTTAAATAACCTACTTACACCAATGGGCAGATCATCCAAACAGAAAATAAATAAGGAAACACAAGCTTTAAGTAACACAATCGACCAGATAGACTAAATTGATATTTATAGAACATTCCACCCAAAAGAGGCAGAATACACTTTCTTCTCAAGTGCACATGGAACATTCTCCAGGATAGATCACATCTTGGGTCACAAATCAAGCCTCGGAAAATTTAAGAAAATTGAAGTCGTATCAAGCATCTTTTCTGACCACAACGCTGTGAGATTGGAAGTCAATTAAAGGAAAAAAACTGTAAAAAACACAAATACATGGAGGCTAAACAGTGAGCTACTAAATTAACCAAGAGATCACTGAACAAATTAAAAAATACATAGAAACAAATGACAGTGAAAACACAATGACCCAAAACCTATGGGATGCAGCAAGAGCAGTTCTAAGAGGGAAGTTTATAGCAATTCAGTCTCACCTCAAGAAACAAGAAACATCTCAAATAAACAATCTAACCCTACACCTAAAGCAACTAAAGAATGAAGAACAAAGAAAACCCAAAGTCAGCAGAAGGAAAGAAATCATAAAGATCAGAGGAGAAATAAATGAAATAGAAATGAAGAAAACAATAGCAAAGATCAGTAAAACTAAAAGCTGGTTCTTTGAGAAGGTAAGCAAAATTGATAAACCTTAGCCAGACTCATCTAGCTGCCTTTGTTTTCCAAGTTGTGAATCCAGTGAAATTCCCAGGATGTGAGACACTTCCATATTTAAGGAAAATTCTAAGCATTTAGTTTGTCAATATGTCCTTAATAATATACTAAAAGAAATTAAACACCAAAGAGATTTTATAGCAGAGCAACAAGAAACAAGACTGGAGAGATGGGCTGGAGCTAGGTCACAGAGGCCCTTGAGTCATGATGTGTGTTATCCTAAATGCAGTGGGAAACTATTAAGGGTTCTAAACAAGTGACTTGATCTGATTGAACTGTTGTGTGGGGAACGGATTGAAAGAAGACAAAAGTGGAAATGGGAAGACCAGTTAGTAACAAGGCTGTTCCAGAAGTATTCCAGGCTAGAGATGACAACAGCCTAGGGTGTAGGGGCAGTGAATATATAGTCTCAAATTGACCAATTTGAGATGAATTTGAAGGTAAAATTGAACTTGTGGTGAATCCAGTGTGGTTTTTGAAAGAATGATGTGCTAAGGATGATTCTCAGGTTTTTGGTGTGAGCAACTGAATTGATGGGAAATACTGGAAGAGGAGCAGATTTGTGGAATAAGTGTGGTGGAAAATTAATCACTCAGCTTTTGATGTTAGCTTTGAGATGCCTGTAAACATTCACGTGGTGCTGTCAAATATGTAGCTACAAGCTTGGCTCTGGAGATGATCATTTAGACATCCAATTTGGTGTGTAAATATATTCAGAGCCATAACAGTGGATTAGTATATAGTAAGAAGAGAAGCGGGCTAGGGCAAAGCCCTGAGAAAGTTCCACATTTAGAGATGAGATGGAAGAGATGCATCTGCAGAAATGCGAGAATGTATGGTTTGGGGACATGAAGAAAATCAGAAGACTGTGGTACAAAAGAGGAGAATGTCTCATGGAAAAAATGCTGCTGAAAGGTCAAGTAAGTTAAAAATTAAGAGGAGGCCATCAGATTTGGCAACAGAAGTGTCTCTAAAGAAGCAGTCTTGGTGCAGTGGTGGGGGTGGAAGCCTGGCAGCAGCAGAGCAGGCAGACTTGTGTGTACCACCCCTTCAAGAAAGCTGTGGAAAAATGAGAAAGAAGAGACGTGGCTAGGAGTAAATGTAGCATCAAGAGACTTGCTTTTTAAGATACATATGTTAAAATAAGCTATAGGATATTTGACCCCAGAAGGTGAACACCTGACTCACAGTTTACCAAAGCAGAACATTTAGCAGTAGGAAAGGGTTTAAAACAGATAATGAAAGATACTGTTTTGGATTGGCCCTGAAGAAAAGACCCCTACATGTTGTGTGTTATACTGATATATTGTAACACTATTATTCTGAGCCATTTTAATATCAATTCAATGCCAACTCAGAGAACTCAAGTGGCATTAGGTCTATGCTAATTAGAGTAATGAAAGGGTCATTAAGACAGACCTTTGAAATCACAGCCTAAGACTAAGAGCAATGCCTTCATACCTGACTTTAATAAAGAGTCCTTTGTCCAGGGATTTCAAAAATATGTATTACTTGAAAATTTGTTGGATTTCAGAAGCACTCAGCTTCTGAGTATTATTAAATGAAATTACTCAATAATCCTGTACTTCTAGGATTAAAGGGCAAATCTTTTTTTGCCAAGGATGGAGCATTATTTGGCTCTCTGTGTATCATATACATTTGATTTATCAAATATATTTATATTTGGTACAAATATATCATGGCCAAAGCATTCTTTTCATATTACCAAGAAGGAGGTATCAGTTTTAATGAACACAGTTTTTAGAGGCTTTCTCTTAATTTTCTCTGGACAAGAGAGGGGTCGGTTCAGTTTGCATTTCTGAATTTCCATCAAGGAAATACAAGTGGCCTCATGGCTTGAGCTGTTTTCCTATGGTTTAGCCATTTCACTGAAGAAAACTTCACTCTGGTTTTTCACCTTTTCTATAAAGCAAATAGAGAGCTGTTTACAACAGCCTTTGTCTGGCTTTGGCATTGATTTTAAATCACCTGGATTGATCATGTGGTTATGGGACGTTAAAAAATCCCACCAAACACCAAAGCCTCTAAACACAATTAGAATCGAGGGGTTTTTAATCTGCTAGCATTGTGTCCATAGGAGTACATTTTAAATCATCCTCAACTTCTGCTCGTGTTTGGTGAAAAAGCACTATCCTAATGTATAGCATCTGGGGTTGTGTAGATGCTCTCTAAGCACATAAGAAATGTTCCTAGTTTTCAGAATGAGGGAGCATCTAAAATCTTTGTCCATCTCTGAGTGTTTCACTGCCTTGGCAGTTGCCTCAGCCAATAAGAGAGAAATATGCAAATAAGCCAGCTGTCATGTCACACGCTCCGCAGTCACTGGACAACAGCAGGACTGATCTCAACCAGATTTGACAAAGAGGTGGAAGGTCTAAAATTAAATAGGTCAACACAAGTTCTGTAATAATAGGTAGATGTGAAGGGACAATGAGGGATCCCATAGGAAAACTGCTTTTTAAAGACGGCTGATGTTATTGCCTTTTTTTTCAGATCTCCCATCATCAGTGGCATCTAAGTCTGAACCATCTTATTTGATGATGAAAAACAGTTTCTGTTTTTCACTAATTTAGATTATTTCTGTAAGGTTAATGTTTTAATGAAATAAGTATTTATAAAGATTCTAACTATTTTAAGAAGCCAACTTTTCTTTTTTAAAGGCAAATATTATTCTGAGGCTTGCTCTGGTACTCCAATTTTGTTGTCATGGTGACTAGATAATATAACTTTTCAAAAATGGAAACCTGCTTTTAACCATGTTGTATCAACCTACTAGTCATAATGCAGAGTTCAGAGTAGGCAATTTCTATTTAGTTTCTCCCCTAGCTAAAGTCTAAATTTACAGACATCAGATTTCAGTAATTACACACACACACACACACACACACACACACACACAAACTCCCTGTCAGTCTCCAAATTGTACAACATAGTAAGCACCAACAAAGAAATTGTGGTTTTTGAGTTCATATTCTTTCTAGTTAAAAAAACTTGTGTTGCCAGAATATTAATTTTGGAGCATTCTTATGGTAGCACCTTGCTAAACAATATAGTACTGTTTTCCTCAATACCTGCAAATAATTGTCAGTGAATAAAAGAAAAAAGAAACAATGAAGTCTCTTATCAGTAGACTGAACATTCTTTTAAAATTCTGTAAGGATCAGTGCTTTGTTTCCTAAATTCACTCACAAGCCATTTTACACAATCGTAGATTTTTTTTTTCCTTTTTAATGTTCTTTTAATATTCTTCTGAAATTGTAACGATAGGAACATATTGCAATCCTTCCTATAATATTATGTTGAAGGGGTGTTTACAGTATTTTACGCTTGAGCTAGTGTACATTTTAATGCTTAAAGATGTTATTTTATCTGCTTGGGAAAAAAAAGAAACTTTAATTGTGAAAAATAAGAACTAAGCCTTAAGATATTTTCCACTATTCTTTTTCTTTCAGCACATTTTCTTCACTTTTCAAGAAAGATGGCTTTACATAGTAACTTAGAAATAACACCTAATGATTAACAGAATGATGGATGTGATGAATCACCTTTTTCTTGAGAAATAATAAATCAACATATCCCTGCCCATAAATTTTTACTGAAAAACATGAAATATTAGCATCATATATTTAACAAGGTGTCAGATACAAAAACTGTCGACAGAGTCTTGCCCTCATAACCAGTAAGATGAATTAAAATGTTATGTTCCATTTTTGGAAACAATTCAAATATAATTTACAATTTCCTAAATTTAGTATAGTTTTATTTCTTGTTTACTCTTCTAATTGATAATGCTGCTTGAGCATTATCAATATTAGACCCCAAAGTTAAGGAACAAAGCCTCCTGATATAGAATTCTTTGCTCATTAAAATTCTGGTTAAACTTTCATTTTAGGATTATAAACTGAAGATCAGGTTGGCCCTTCTTATATTTAAGTGATTCCATCCTGGCCCCCATTTAGGTAACATTTTCTTTCCTTGCTCTGGTTTCATTTTTAGGCAGACTTTGAGGTTTGGATTTTTTGGAAGCCCATTGGAAGGGTGAATTTGTGATTACATGAATGGTTAGTTGATTGTTAGTTGCCCAGCAAGTTTGCTTTATTTCCACTTGGGGGTGTTTTTCCTAGAGTAGCCACAGTGTATTGTGGGAAGTGGAGCAGGGCAATGTCCTCCCCTGGCTGTATTGATTTGCCCTTCAGCTGTGTGCGGTGCACAGAGAACCTCGGGCCTTGTTGATTATCTGCATAGTGTCTCTGGGAGCACCATTGACCCATTGCTGCTGCCTGCCTGTGGCTCTTGATTTTTCAGGCCGTCTCCATGACACTCATAATGAAACATACTATCTTATTGTTCCTCAGCTCTGAGAGCCAACTGATTCAGCCCAAGAACACCACAGTGTTTCTGAAGAACATTTATGTGGGGTAAAGTGTTGTAGCAATTTTAGGATTCTGTCTCGTGTAGCTTTAATAGCTGCCTCTACAGCAAGATTCTACACACACTATTATATTTTTATTGTCTTAAAGCAACTACTAGCTTTTCATATATTGTTAGCATGAAATTTTGCATTACTAGGCTTGACATGTTGCTATAATATTCAGTTTCAAACGTAAATTTTGAAATATGTCACAAGGATTATGCTATGATTTATTACTACAGTGCATGATGGTTTTTGAAGTTTCTGATTGTATTTAATTTACGTATTTCTAATTTGCTATTGTCAAAATGTCCTCCATTGTACATTTTAACTTCTGATAGGGTGTCAAGTTATGAGAAATCAGGTAAAATCTTTCTTCTTATTTATCTTGGAAGACTTTTTTCTATTTAAGCTGTAATTGATTTTGTTTGAGCATGTATCATATTGCTTTATATTGGAGGCTTCATGTATTTTAATATCAGGTTATTTTCGTTTTTATTTCCCATGTATTTCTTAGTCCACAATTAACATTAATATTTCCTTTGTACCCTCTGTTGATTGGTAGTGTGGTGTTTCAAAAAGAGCTCAGAGATCCTGAGAAATAGGCTTTGAATCTGTTGGTACAGAGAGAGTAAAATGCACATGTTTCTTAAAGATACTTTAAATATTTTAACCTCTGTAAGTACTATTACTGGTATAAACGGTGATATAGCTCAAAGGAGAGCAGGTACTCTATTCTTGCCAGAAATCTCTAGACATTTTTCTAGAAAAAGTGAGTCAAAAGAAGAGTTGCAGGTTAGGTTAATATTGATGGTTATTTCTTCTTGAAGTTGTTTAACTGAAGAGTGTTATCATTAGTCAGAACGAACACATTTCTTAAACCTATTTCAATAAATTCAGATTTTCGCAATTACATTAAAGCTAATTTCTCTTTGTTAGTATGTGTCCAACTTCATGAATTCCCTGATCTCTAGGATCTGTTTCAAAAATGTCTGATATAACACCAATAAGGCTATGTTCAAATTAGTAGTAGTTTACCACTGGAAAATGTATCAGTGTGTTTTGCCATTTAATTTTTTTAAACATTTTGGAATTATTCATTTGTGTTGGTTGATGGATTTAGTTTTCTTGGTTTTTTCGTTTTATTAAATTTTAGTAGGTAGCTTTTATGTTTTAGGAATACATAGTTTTCTAAATGTATGCTTTTAAAAATATCAGTCATAAAATAAGAAATTTGTAATTAAAATTTTCAGCAAGTATTGCTTTTGGTGGCTGGGGGTATATAGTGTAACCTTGGTGGACTGTCTCTAGATGACGGATCTGCACAAAACCCCAAGCAACAAAGTTGTGTCTAGTTGGAATCTAGTTGTTCTCAGCTAATTTACTTCTGATTTATGTCTACTTGGTATAAATTGAACCCAATGACAGAAAAATCAGAGGAAAGGCATTTAACTTCTCCTTCCATCAAATTAATTTTTTTTTTTTAATATTTCTGCCTGTGATGAGAACTCCTAGGATTTATTCTCTTTTTTTATTTTATTTATTTATTTTTTTGCATTACGCGGGCCTCTCACTCTTGTGGCCCCTCTTGTTGCAGAGCACAGGCTCTGGACGCGCAGGCTCAGCGGCCATGGCTCACGGGCCCAGCCGCTCCACAGCATGTGGGATCCTCCCGGACCGGGGCACGAACCCGTGTCCCCCGCATCGGCAGGCGGACCCCCAACCACTGCGCCACCAGGGAAGCCCTAAATATTGTTTTTTTGAATTAAAAAATGAATTATCCTTGATTCTGCAGACCACACCTCATGAACTTCTAGGGCACATGATACTAACAGACGCCATAAAACTGTTTCAAATCTAGGTACACAGCCTCGGGCAACATTTCATTCACTTCTAGGGTAAATAACAGGGCACGTTTGACAAGTTGTTATGCAAGCATTGTTCTTTCAGAGCCGACTTTTACTTACGTGGGTTTCACACCCCACAGTCTGTCAGGTTTGAATTCTCTGTGTAAGAGGCTAGTATCCAGTTTACAATAAACTCCGGTCATCATGGTTTTGAGCCCTCCCACCTGATGGTATTCTGTAGCACAAGGTTTGTGTTCCAGTTAAGCTTAAGTATTTCAGTGTGTCTTTGGACATTCAGAACCACTTTAAAATGTGCGTAAGGCTTTCTCTAACTGACTCATAGTCATCAGGTATTGCAAAGGTTAAGCCTTATCATCAGCACCCCCCCCCCAAAAAAAAGGTGAGGTTTCATCAAAAACTTCCATCCTCACAACCTTTCGACCACAATTTGATGATTATTATTGATTATTTCACAGCCTTTCACTCACACTCTGCCACTGTGGCCAGCCCTGATATACAGATAGGGCTTCAGTCCAGCTAAAATAAGACTCCATCTTGATAATGGACTGAGATGAGATACTGTTATTTGATAAAGATAATTGATGTTTCTCAGTGAATTGGAAAGCAGCTTCAAGTGCACTGTATTTGGAGCTATATTCTATCCACAAATATGGCAGTTGTTTACGAAAATAGAACAAAAGAACTAAAGTTAAATATTTAGACATGGCTTTTTAGAGCGTTTGATGCTATGATTTTTTTTTTTTCATGTCTGATTATTTTAAGCTCTAGAGGAAAAAAAAATAGAAAGGGGCATATCACATTATTTTTCCTCTTTGGTTTCAGGTTAGTTTGTTAAAATCTTACATGGCATGGGTGTTATCGATCGGCACCCTTGCAGACTTCATTCCTAAATTCTGTATCTGGATTATGATGAATCACTGTTGTGCATAAACTGGGTATCTTATGTCAAAGTTAAATTTCATGTTATCATTCATTTCTTGAACATTTTACATACTGCATGAAAACTCAATTTAAATTATTGATCATAAACATCCTGTCTCTTGGCAAATGCAGTCCAAATAATCTGTGGACGCAGGTTGCGTTTCTCCTCATTTATTATTAACAAATTTCTCTAAAAATAACGTGTAACTCACTGTTTGTGTTTGTTCATTCATCAAGCTTCCTTCAGCCACCGGGTTTCAGTTGATTAAGGTATCATTCATCTTAGGTAATGTTCATCCAATTTCTTTTAGTCTTATCACCTTCATAACCCCTAATTAAGCAATAAGGCTTGACAGGGAGTATGGTTATCATGAGATAATGACACCCCAAGTGTGTTGAGCGGCACAAGGTTCAGCTGAGTGCTTCTAAACCTCTAGGGGTGTGATTATCTCACGATAAACATGCCAGGTTGCCGCTCATTGATACCAGTGTTGCACGCACACACACACACACACACACACACGCACGCACTGTGGAGTTGGGGGGAGATGGACTTGTCCTCACCCACCTTCTCAGCCCTCCAAATTGTTGATTTTATAAAATTATTGCTTCAGATCTTAGACTTATAAACCGAAGTTTGAACCCGGAAGCTTCTATTTTATTGTTTCAGTAGCATCAGTTGACTTGCCAAGTACATCTTTGAACACAATATAGATATATTTTTTTTTAAAGGTAAAGTTTCCTCAGAAGAAGGGTCTCCTGGAAAGCGAATGTATCTTTTGTTGTTATAATTTTGCAGCAGTTAGTGGATGCCACTCCAGTGAATGGTAAACGATGAGGCATTCTTGTAAACTCAGAAAAAGCCTGCATGTGTTTTCATGCAAATGAAGTTATTGAATAGTTGAAAGTAATATAGGGAATATTCATTGGATTTTTGGTTCAGAAAATTCCTTTTAGCTTATCACAAGTAAATATCACAGTTAAAAATAGACCAGTGTGGAGGAGGAGAAAATATTAGTTTTATAACTATATTTTAATTCAGATTTCTTGTCAGATAATATTTAAGGGAAGAATAGATTTTTTTAATATAGGCTTTAATTTGGTATTTAAAAGGAAAAATGGGATTATCTACAGTAGTTTTGACCTGATTGTTAAAGAGAAAAAGAGGCTGCCTTTTAGATGATAAATCTTCTCAAGAGTAGTGTGTATGTGCTCGCGTGTGCGTGCGTGCACGTGTGTGTATTGTTGTTTTTTAAAAAAAGGGAAATAATGAAAATACATTTTCAAATGTACATACATTATGTACAAATATATAAACGTGTATAGATATTTCTACAAATTCAATTAAACCCTGTGGTTATGTAGAGAAAAAGAAAAAGAAAATACCATGGCTAACTTTTGAATATTTTCAGTATGAATTTAAGCTAATCATGTCTTATAAAACAAAACTATTCACTAGAACTTTCTGTGATGAAAAAAATGTTCTGTAATAACATTATGTTGTCCAATATGGTAGCCACTAGCCACGTATGGCTGATGAGACAGAGGAACTGAATTTTTAATTTAATTTAATTTTAATTAATTAAATTTAAAATAGCTTCCTTTGGCTAATGGCTAATATACTGGATAGCATAGTTCTAAAGAAAAAAAGAAATTCCCCCAAAGTTAATTTTTCTTAAGCTCCTCCTAACATTACTAAGAAATGAATGACTTTGTAGCTTAAAAAATGATATTTTCCAAGTAATTAGTCTATCATGGTCTTTTTAAAATTTTAATGTTTCAATAACAACTGAAAAAGTCTGTTAGTTTTATAAAGATCTAAAATTTTTCTTAGTAGAACTTCTATCTTTAATTCGTATTCAGTTTTTCAGAAGGTCCTGTCCAGTAGTTAGGTATTTGATGTATGTCAAAGCTATTAATCTGCTTATAAAATTAAAGTAATAGCTTTCCTGATAAAGTGACATGTTCTTTTTAGGAAGAATTTCTATCAACCAAAAATGCTGGGACTTTTTTTTGCCTACTTATTAAATGATTTACAGTACTTGATCATAACATGTAGTTTTATTTATCCCATAGAGAGAAAATAAGTTTTTTCTTAATAAGTGTAGTGCCCGAGCTTGCCTTTATTCTTGTAGATAGAGTTTCCTATTTTGAAAAGTTCTAGAATATTATTTAAACTTTGAATGTTGTGTTGGTGAGTCCAGCCTTCATCACTTCCATAGCCCTTGTGGCAAAAGGGGCTGATCTGTGGACCAAAAGCTCATTTAGAAATTCTTTTGCTCTCCTAGCTCCCTGGTCAGAGCCACTATACTCCAACACCTTAACATTTAATTTTATACAAGTGCTTTTTTTAAAAAAACAGTAGCCAGGAGTTGTTTTAAAATAAAATATCCTACAGATGAAGTCATGTGATTTCTAGGGTTTTCTTCAAAACTGTATGAAAAGAGGAAAAGAAGATGGGTCTGGATGGAGCAAAATTAACCATGAATTGGTAATTGTTAAAGCTGGTTGAGGAGTACATAGAGGTTCATTGTACTATTCTGTCTGTTTTTGTACGTGTTGAAATTTTCCATACTTTTTAAATGCAAATAAATATAACTACTTGATTAATATAAATATCATTACTAATAATACTTATGAGGTAAAATTAACTTATATTATAGTTACTCTACTTTAAACTCCTACTGATGCTCCAGCCTCATCTCTCATCAGGCTCCCCTGCATTCTCTGTGCTTAGGCCTTTTCTCCCTCATACCCCACCCAGGACCTTTGCACCCACTATTTCCTCATTTAGGACTTCTCTTTTTTTTTCCACACCACATATACCATCTCCTTCCTTCAATGAATTAACTACTATCCTCACTTGTTCCTAATTCCAACAATCACTCACTACCTCACCAGTACATCAAACTGTACTGTTGGGGACTAGGTGATTCTCATTCAGTTCAGTACCCATGCAGAGATCCAGTTGCTCACCTCCCGTTCTCCTGAGATTAAAATCATGGCACACGCCTTTCGTAACTTTGGATACAACACATGAAAATCATGTTTTATAAATAGTGGGAGAGAGACTTGTCAGATGAGATTTGAATTACTCTCCAGGGAAGTGAGAGGCTGTGGTTAAGTGGAGAGGGCCTGCCTCACTGGGGGGAGGGGGAGGAGAGCTCTGAACTCTTCAGGCGTCATGTGGACCAAACAAAGCCAGTTTGCGAACCGCACTGAGCCTGTGGACAGTCTATAGACGTGGATAGAGACATGAGTTGTTATAGGCTGAGAAAGAAAAAGGAATCTATTTCTGTTGAACTCTCAGTATCTTATACCTCTATCTGAAATGTAGTTTATTAGCAGCAGCTCAAGATGTTATTGAAAATGTGAATACCAATACCCTGTTTTAAAATGTGATCCCAGAGAGCTCTAAGGCAGAGGTCCCCTAATGCCCAGGCCGCGGACCCGTACCAGTCTGTGGCCTGTTAGGAGCCGGGCCGCACAGCAGGAGGTGAGTGGCAGGCGAGTGAGTGACGCTTCGTCTGCTGCTGCCCATCGCTCCCCATCTCTCCCCATCTCTCGCATCACCGCCTGCACCATCCCCCCACCCCACCCCACCCCCCCACACCGTGGAAAAATTGTCTTCCACGAAACCAGTCCCTGGCACCAAAAAGGATGGGGACCACTGCTCGAAGGGAACAAAATATTAGTGGAGAGAGAAGGTCTACATCTTGCAGTTCAGTTCCTCATTGTGAGTTCATGTATAATTTAATAAAATGTTCAGACAATTCATGCCTTTCAAAATATATTATTATTTATGGTATAAATATATTTTGACAGATTTTTAACGTTCCCCATTTCTTCTTCTAATTAATCCTATTAATCAATTAAAATTGAAGACATGAGGCCTGCTCAGTGTAAGGTAACCTCAAGCCCATGATGTTTAATTTTATAAAGCACTCATAATGAAAAAGAATAATTCAGCTAATCAAATAACAACTTCCTTTTTCCTTACCTGTCTTGATTGAGGCGGTCGGTCTTCCCGAATCACTCCTGTAGCGTAAGAATCCATCCCAAACTTGACATGTGTCAGTAGCAAAATGCATTCATGTGAATGCTTTAGAGTTGGGAAGACGGGGTGCCTGTCTTCTTTGTGGAATTAACAGTACACAGCAACTCAGCATTTTGCAAATTAGTCTGTCTATGGGAAGAAACTGTATCATATCTTTATAAAGATGAAGTTGTCTATGTGGAATATTTCTTAACAAACTAAGGTATCTCAAAAATGACAGAACCAGTGTCAAGACAAATATGGGATTTTGTGGGGCCTTTATTCACAGAGACTATTCCCAAAGGAGTGAATTTTCTTACACTAACTTTAAAGTTTAAATTAAAGCCTGAATTT
The DNA here is from genome assembly GCF_000442215.2 of Lipotes vexillifer. Taxonomy (NCBI): domain Eukaryota; kingdom Metazoa; phylum Chordata; class Mammalia; order Artiodactyla; family Lipotidae; genus Lipotes; species Lipotes vexillifer. Next base: position 788,051 of record NW_006782449.1, read on the forward strand.
TGTCCAAAAGTAGAAAATAATACATTTCTAACAATATTGAGCATACTAATTAATAGTTAGCTCTGTAAAGATCTTACTTAATTAGGAGTGTAAATTAAAAGTTTTATGGTTAGGCCCATATAGAACATATGATGCTAATGGAGAAATATTTCAAGTAATAGGTAGTAATTATTTTGAAAAACAATGTAATTAATGCAAACATAGTCAAATGAAGGCCTGGAGGATCAGACTTTTCCTGTTTGCACTGTCTTCCCCAGCCCTGCCCTGTGACTTCTGAAGGCTAGTCCAACCTATCCCCAAATATTCCACTAAACTAGGAGTTCAGGGATAGAATGGTCAAGGAAACCTGTAGCATGCATTTATGTAAATTTTTCTTTAAGAGGCACGTCCCAACTCTGGGTAGTTATTTGCCTTTCATTCGGATCTTGAATGAGAGAGGTGGTTACACCATAAGCTGGTGTTACGATGGCTATGATTCACGTGCTCTTCAAGCTGGTCCACACTGCAGGCTAACTCACTATTGTAATATCCTAGTATTTCATAAAATTATATGCCTCCCAAACTCAAATCTGTATTGTAGTGACCATGTATTCTGTTTTTATGTATGTGACAAATAGGTTGAATGAAATAGAGTAATTTGGGAGGAAAAAGGAGGCACTTAGTAGGCTAATAAATTGACATCCTAAGAAGGAAAGTAGGAAAGCCTCTTCAGTCATTTGGGAATACTCAGATCATTTAGATATATATCTGTGAGCTTAAGAAATTATATCTGATAGCAAGAATTTGGAATTCAGAAAGGAGAACAGTTTTTCTCAACTTTCTACCCAATACTTAGCTCTTATCAAAGAACAATTTGGCTTATGGATGCCCAGGTTGACATAGTAATCAATTTAATTTTTTTCTTTTGTTTTCTTTTGGAATGGTGCCATATGCTATAATGAGATGGGGCTGCCTGGAAAAATAGTAAACTTGCTGACCACTCTGTGAAGCCACATACTGTGATTTTAAATTTTTATTATCGTACAAGTGTGACGTCGTGTCTGGGGTAAAGGCTCTTAAAAAATTGAATTTGTATCAAAGAAATGCAGAAATGTATCTAATTCACCTCTGTCTCCCTGGATAGGCCTTTTCAGCTTTTATTATCTCTGTCTCCCTGGATAGGCCTTTTCAGCTTTTAACTGTGTAACTGCTCCATTTTAAGTGTGTTAGCAAAGCACTTTCGTTCAGGCTGTCAAAAGGAGCTCTGTCTAGGGAAGACGGTGGGGTTAGGGGGCTGTGTATTTTTCCTTTTCACCCTGATTTATAAGAAACCCTTTTTCAGGCATGGTCTTTTCCTGTAAAGTGATCAGTCATCTCCCAGAATGATCCTCAGATTACTGGATACATATTGGCAGTGATCGGGCAAATAAATTGCTGTCAGTCAGTTGCATGGCAATTGCTTGGAGTAACAGACTCTTCCTTGCTAGTGTGTCCCTTGTTTTACATTTTTGTTGATTAAAATGGAACCAGTATGACTGTTCATCCATTACTACTTTTTATTAAGTCTTTATTGAATGTTACAATATTGCTTTTGTTTTATGTTTTGTTTTTGTTTTGTTTTTGTTTTTTTTTTGTTTTTTTGGCCGAGAGGCATGTGGGGTCTTAACTCCCTGACCAGGGATCAAGGCCAGGGATAGAACCCGCACCCCCTGCGTTGGAAGGCGAAGTCTTAACCCCTGGACCACCAGTGAAGTCCCTCATCTGTTACTATTTAAAGGGCATTTTTGCTACGCTCTACATGTGTCTGTAGGCTCTGTTGAAGTAAGCAGAAATCCTTGGAAACTCATGACGTTTGCTATGCTTATAGCATTTCTCAGTTCCTTATTTTTCAACTGTTCTGTTAATTTTTGACTACTAAATATGATTGCTCATTTTCTTAAGAATAGGAATAATGTCCTGGGAAGTTTTTGGTTTTTGTGTGTTCCTTCCTAAGGTTTTCCCTGAATAATTTAATTGTAAATTCTCATGACACTGGCTGAGTATGTTTACATTTGCAAGCACATTAGTTAATAGGTTCTGTGGTTTTAAAATAAAGTTTAGCAAGGTTTTCAGTATCCTGTGTTGGTAGACTATCCATGGATCTACCCCATGGTGACCATTATTAAAAAATAAAATCCAGGGCTTCCCTGGTGGCGCAGTGGTTGAGAGTCCGCTTGCCGATGCAGGGGACACGGATTCGTGCCCCGGTCCGGGAAGATCCCACATGCCGCGGAGTGGCTGGGCCCGTGAGCCACGGCCGCTGAGCCTGCGCGTCCGGAGCCTGTGCTTCGCAACGGGAGAGGCCACAACAGTGAGAGGCCCGCGTGCCAAAAAATTTAAAAAAATTTAAAAAATGAAATCCAACTGCAAGCTATTCTAGCACAGATTAAATCTTTCATATCTCATAGTGTCTTCATTCTACTATCCACAAAGTTCTAGGCTTCAGGATTGTGAGAGGATTTTACTAAACTGACCGTATGCTAGACAGTGTTAAATGTCTAGGCGATAGCTAGTAATTTATTAATTCACTCAACAAATGTGTCAGGAAGCAATGGCACATTACTCAGATGAATTAAATTCTCAAAGTATTAGAATTTAAGTCACTCAAGTGATTTAGGGTTTTTTCGTTTTTTTTTTTTTAGCTATTCATCAAATATTCTGTTGTAATAATTTAAGCTAGAGTATGAGGGATAAAAGCAACTTCCTTTTGAAATTCAGACTTCTGGGTTTTCAGAGCCTGGTATAACACTAAGGATACTAAATTCTGAAGGCAGTGACTTGTGTGCCTAGTGTCTGCCTATAGCTCTAGCTATAGGATAAACGAAGATAGGAGAGGACCTTGAGAAAGCTGCCTTTGGTAAAATCCTGCCAGTTTCCTCAGAAACACACATTTTGCTTGAACTCAGAGTTCAAGTGTTTTGAGTTCCTTTTCAAAATGATTATTCTCTGGCAAAAACAAGTTGAAGGGTATAAAATTGGTGACTTTTTTAAGCATGAAATAAATGATTACAGAATGTGTAGTGTTTATTTCTTTGGGGAAAAAAATCTGACTGATAACCAAAACTGAATCCTACTGGAACTAGATGTACCATATACTCAAAGAATGTTCCAAGCATAACTCGTTCTGTCTACAGTAGATACCCCTGGGATTAAATGAAATTACAGCTTCCTTCTGAATCATGCCCATGATTGTCTATTCTGAACCACACCTAGTTCTTCCTGAACTCAGAGATTTACTCTTCTTTCGTCCCCCACCTGCAGTAATTCACTTCAGACTCCTAAAATGGAGTCTTTCATGCCAGAAAGCATTATAGAGTTCTTTCATTTGGGAGTTCATGAGAATTACTGGAACCCATTTGGATGCCTCCGATTTCTGATGTCCCCCAGCCCTACCTCCTGTCTATACAGAATCCCCACCTTCAGTCACAGCATCAGCTGCCTGAGCGTGTGTAACGTCTATACATTTCTGTGGACTTTTTTCCCAAGGGCATTATCATGGAGATAGAGCCTAGTCCGACAGTTAAAGGACATTTTGTTCAATAAGCCATACATAGAGAGACTTGGATCCACAAGGCAGGCAGTTGGAATTAATGCACACTTGGTAGCTGGGCCGCTTGCTGCTTTGGAGGCTTAATGATTTCAAATCAAAGAATAGAGCAATGAATTGAGAGGACTGCCAGAAGGGATTGGAGCATCAGTGTGCCCCACTATTTAAAGTGAGTCTAGAAGTATTTAATAGGAAGCTGACTGATTCCCTTCCCCCTCATTCATTCATCTGTGCATTTTTCTTCTTCTTTTTTTTTTTTTTTTTTTTTTTTATAATACAGGTTGATTGAAGCTCTGTTTCTGCTGTTACAGAGCTGGTAGCCAAGCATCTGTACTCTGCATGAGGGCTGGTCACTACTCTTTATTTATTTATTTATTTTTTTAAGGTGAACCTAAATAAAAGAAGGATTAGATTCCTCCTGTGTATAAACTTAGGGAAGAAATTGGGCTTCTCCTCTTGGATTCTTGGGCTTTTAAAGAGACTTTTTTAATAGTTCACAAGTTACTGAAAATATTTAGAAATGAAAATTTCAAAGAACATTAAAATGCTATTATGACCAAATTTACCAGAGAGATTCAATTCCGTAATTGGGAAATGTAAAATGTATAGCTGTTTTGACAAACAGATGCAACCAAGAAAATATAAGCTGGGATATAAATACATGTAGGCTGCTTGGTAGATTGGGAAATCATGTAGAATTAGATATTGCCAGATAAAAATTTTATTTTACCTTCAGCTTTCAGGCAGTTGGTTCAATAGGGAAGAGAACTTCCAAGGAAGTTAGAAATGCTGAGAACTATTCAGAAGGGAACAGAGAAAACTATCTTATTTCTCCCTTCTGTTTTGTCAGCCAGTACAAAATGGGGCTTAAAATCTGAGGCTTCAGGGCTTCCCTGGTGGCGCAGTGCTTGAGAGTCCGCCTGCCGATGCAGGAGACGCGGGGTCGTGCCCCGTTTCGGGAAGATCCCACATGCCGCGGAGCGGCTGGGCCCGTGAGCCATGGCCGCTGAGCCTGCGCGTCCGGAGCCTGTGCTCCGCAAATGGGAGAGGCCACAACAGTGAGAGGCCCGCATAACGCAAGGAAAAAAAAAAAAAAAAAAAAAAAATCTGAGGCTTCAGCACGCAGCAGGATATTCTGTAGATATAATATCCTTTATTCTTTTTAGCCTGCCATGTCAAGTAAGCATTTAAATTTATTTTTTAAAGCTTCTTTAATATTTCACTTGAGAGGTAGAAAAAAGCATGTGATATTCAATAAAAATTACCTATAAAGAGGCTTAAAAAGTTCCATTTTTTAAATGGAACTTTTCTATACCTGAAATAGAAAGAATCACATTTCTAAACCAGAAACAGTGTCATATGAGTTTAATATTAGTGAAAGTTACGGTATGTAAATCCGTAATTGCTTAAGTGTTTTATAAGAAATCGTGACTTGCATGAGACCTTAACAAAAATCAGATTTAAAACAAACCTGGATTAAACAATGAATTGTTCAGAGGAAAGGAAGCAACTACTTTTCTTTTTTTTCTTTTTTTTTCTTTTTTTTTAGGTAAGATCCATTTATTAAATATTTAAAAGTGAATATTAGGGGCTTCCCTGGTGGCGCAGAGGTTGAGAGTCCGCCTGCCCATGCAGGGGACGCGGGTTTGTGCCCCGGTCCGGGAAGATCCCACATGCCGCGGAGCGGCTGGGCCCGTGAGCCGTGGCCGCTGAGCCTGCGCGTCCGGAGCCTGTGCTCCGCAACGGGAGAGGCCACAACAGTGAGAGGCCCGTGTATCACACACACACACACACACACACACACACACAAAAGTGAATATTAAAATAACACACAAACATACATAGCTATGACTGTTATGGGAGTTAGGATTATGGGGGACTTTTGGCTTTATAAATAATTAAATATTTGTATGTTTTTAATGAGCATATATTATTTATGTAGTCAAACAAAACCATAATCTAAGCACTTCTATGACTTCTTGCAGTTACGCTTCAGAAACAACATATATCCTTCTCCATGGTCTCTAGCGGAGTGTTTTCAAGTATGATTTGATCAATAACCTCACAGTAGTGGCAGGTATAGAAAAGAATAAATGTTTATCACACTTGTAAACATCTGAGGCAAAGCTAAAGTATTGGATGAAAACACACATCCATTCTTGAATTTCCCCACGGGTTGGGGCAGGGTTGAGGGGGGTGGCATTTACTATTGGATCTGTAAGGTTGGGTCTTAATGACTGGAACCAGAAGTTGAACTAAAAATGCAGTTTTATTATTAATAGCTCTGTGTTTCCTGGCAGAATGAAGTAAGTTGTACTGAAGTGTCCAAAGGGTGTTTCATTTCCATGTGGACAGCTAACACAGATCTTGGCAACCAAGGGGAGCTTATTTGTGGCTTCTTAAAAACAAACAAACAAACATAATCAAGCCTTTGAAAATCATTCTACTTCTTGTAAAAAAAAATTTCTTACTTAATCCATCTTGGGATATTTTTTGACACTTGGGCTGATCTATAGATTCCAGTTTTTTCAGAAGAAAGATGAATACATTACTTAGATTATAAGCAGACAAGGACAGGGCTGCTGACACCAGCAGGATGTGCAGTGTTTATAGCAAGAGCCAAACAACCTTCCTCATTTTCAGTTGCCCTTTTATTCAGTCATGTTCCCTCAAATGAAATAGTGAATGTGTGTATGGTCTGTGTTTTAAAACTTACTCCCCTCCTGATTCTACCTTTAAAGAAGCCATTTTTCCTGATAATCTTTATAGGAAGGATGAAGGGCAGAGGAGAAAGTTAACCCTTCTTATTGTTGTATTGCTTTCCTTACATTCTGTGGATAACAAAAACAAAGGACTAAAGACAGAGCAGGTATACACTGGGCAGGGTGAGTCTTCTAAAGCCTGGGCAGGAGAGCGCCAAGGTCACAGGGCACTTCTGAAAAGAACAGTTTGATATCCAAAGCCCCAGTATTTAAGCAGTAAAGACCCAAGTATCCTGGGATTTTGTGTGCTTGCCTGCCCTGTGGACCTATGAGAGATTGGGTTTAAACTGCAGGTCTCTCGGGAGCCATGCACGTTCCCAGAACTCTTTCACTGGGCCTTAGGGGGCAAAGGTCAAGTGCTGCCATCTCTTGACATGTATATTTGACAGTGCAATTGTAGGCATAGCTCGAGGTTTTTATGGATTCTATTTAATAAAATCAGGTTTCAGTAGGCTCTCTTAAAACATGGAGGTGGGACATACTTCATGTGGGACAAAACTGTCTACAGGGAAAGATTTGAATTCTGTCAGCAGGCTTGAAGCCAATGTGACCTTTAGTGGCTTTGGATTAATCATTTAACTTCATCCTTTACCATGCAGTTTGCTTTTGTCACCCCTCCTGTATAGAATTCTATTAAGGAATGATGAGTTGAAGCTGGGATGTCCATTTCAATGAATTAATCATCAAATGATACAATAACTGTGACAAATCTTTGTAAAATGTCATCAAAAGCAAGTCACTAAAAAGTAAAATTTACTAAGTTGTACATATAGAAAATCATCTTTTTTATCCAAAGAACAGTATATTTGTGGACTTGAATGTGATTTAAATGACTGTTTACACACAAAAAATAAATGATATATGAGCATATTCTACTTATAAAATGAGAAAATATCTTTTTAAAATCTAGAAGTTTGGTATATTCGAGAAACCACAGGTCTTATTCCTGATTGTTCCACGTTCTTGACAGTACATTATAGCACTTAATAGCTGAGGAAAATAAGCTTTTAGCAGCAGTATCCCAACCTAGTACCAGTATGAATAATGTGTCATATAGAACGTATAATAATTTATCCCATGATTTCAAAATGTCTGGGAATAGCTTCTGCATGAAGAAGTCACAGTTATGAGAATATTTATGGAGTCTTATATTAGGGAATACACAGTATGATAAACTTTACAGAGAAAGTCACTGAAATAAAATCCTGACAGTACAATCCTTTAGTTTGATGTGAGACTTCACAGCCAATAATAGAGTTCAGAATCTCTCCGTATTCTACAACACCCATCTTTGTATTGAGTGTGTTAGATAAAACCTCATAAAGAATTTAGGATTGGAAAAAAGTTTTTGAATACAGAAATATAAAAAAGTTAAATTCATGGGATAGGTGGAGATAATAGAGATAAATATTTTAGGAATAAATACATATTAGGAAATAATATATATGAAATGGTGATAATGGATTATACATTAAACCTCAGTTGGGTAGAAAGAGTTGACCACAGAACTCTTTTAAACCACTTGCTCTGAGATGACTAAAATAATGGGAAAGGAAAGTAAGAATTCTTTTCAACCTTTCTCCATGAGGTCAGCCCCTATGTTAGTCTGGGGCATCTAAGTCCTTGAAAAATATCTAGAAAAAGGGTTCCGAAAAAGAAAAAGTGTTCCAAAAAATGTAGGCCAGGAAAAAAAAAACTCAACAATAAAGGTTTTCTTTGAGTTGACAGCCAAGAAGAGATACAGATACATTATGGTAGAGAAAACAATCAACGAAAAATAACCAAGACTAATGAGAATTTAATGCTTTTGCACTATCTTCTTATATAATAAGGTCAACAATACAGAGAGAGAGAATGGAAGACGGAAAGAAAAATAGAAAACTGCAGATAACTACCTGAGTAGGGCAGAAGTAGGACTCCAGAAACCCTTCCAAGAGCATGAACCATTCCGCGGCCCTGCCAAGACATCTCCCTGAACAGAAGAGGCGTCTCTGTCCTCTGGCCACTATGGGCTTCTCTCCCATTGGCAAAATTCCATCTCCTGCAGTTCATTTGGGGCACAATTCGCTGTGGCACATTTCTGCCCTCTGGACCTGGAATAGCTCGTCCACTGACTGGTAGACCACTGTTCCTTGGGAACAGTCTTGACATGAAGAATTGGGAGTATCAAAATACTTATAGAGTCCTCTATTAGGAGATACAGTATGGAAATGTTTAGGGAGAATATCAGCAAGCTAAAGTCCTGATAGTCTAATCCTTTATTTTATAAAGTTGTTTTGGAGAGATTTATTAGTATTTGTATTTAATTAACTAGAATTACATTCGTATTTTTAAAGGCCTATCGTAAACCGGAATTTATTCAGTGGCCAAGGAGAAGCCTTTTTTTTTTTTAATTTGTTTTTTTTGGCTGCATTGGGTCTTCGTTGCTGCACGCGAACTTTCTCTCGTTGTGGGGAGCGGGGGCTACGCTTCGTTGCGGTGCGCGGGCTTCTCATTGCGGTGGCTTCTCTTGTTGTGGAGCACGGGCTCTAGGGCGCGCAGGCTTCAGTAGTTGTGGCACACGGGCCCAGTAGTTGTGGCTCGCGGGCTCTAGAGCACAGGCTCAGTAGTTGTGGCGCACAGGCTTAGTTGCTCCGTGGCATGTGGGATCCTCTCGGACCAGGGCTCGAGCTCGTGTCCCCCACATTGGCGGGCGGATTCTTAACCATGCGCCACCAGGGAAGTCCCGAGAAGTCTTAATGAATAGTACTCCAATGTAATTTTACTGATCCTGTATTATTTAATTTCTTGTTTTTCTTAATAGAGAAGGTGTGTATTAAGGATGATCCTAAATTATTTATGTTTTTCTTCCTTCAATGAATGTTATTTTCGTTTTCCATGCCCCTTTGTTGGGTGTTATTTTAATTATAAGTACCATATTCTGTAGACAGATTCAGTTTTTCTAATAGGCCCTAATCATTTTGGCTTTCAATGTTTTTATAATCTTCCTTTTTGGAAGAGAATTAGGATGTCAAAAATCGATTAGCTTGAACAGCAGCTCCTTAGCTGTATCACTCTCACAAGGCTGCAGGGAAATGGAAAGGCCTTTTAGATACACGTGCGTGTGAAGTGTGTGGCTTATTATTTTCTTATAGCTTGATTGTTCTTCTGGAAAACGTTCAAAAGTTTTTCCCTCATGTAAAAAGCTGGATTGTCAGTTTCAGTACTAATGCCATCTATTAAATATAAATCTGGTATAGAATCTTTAATATGTGGAATTTTGTATTTGCAGATTCTAGAATTTAAAAAATACTTTTCTAAATCCTATGCCTTTTGAATTGAATATAATATTTATGGACAGTAACAGATATTAATTTAGGTATAGGACTTGAAAACAATGAAGTTAAGAATGGTTTGGACCAGCAATCCTGAATCAATAGCCAGTATTATAAATTGAGCTGAAATGTACAGCTTATATTAAAAAGGAAGAAATGTCACTGGTGGCATACACAAAGCTACCAGAGGGTGATGAACAAGAGTTCTAGGAAAAGAACACTCCCAGCGGGTTTACAGGAAGGGTATCCTTACTGAGGAACGGTAGGTTGTAGTTAAGTTTCCCCAGGGGTAGCTGGGTGGGGGGGTCACTGTCCATTGAGACTGTTGAAGACCTGGAGGATGCGTTCTGGGGAGCAGCCGGAGCCTCGTGCTCTAAGTAATTAACCTTCTGCATGTCTGTTTCTCAACGCTTCCAGGCAATAGTGACAAAAGCATCAGTCATTACACAGCCCCCTCTTTCTTAATATATCTGTTTTTCTCTATGTCCCTATTTGTAACTGATTTAACAAGGTGGAATTTACATGTAATAAACTCACCCATTGTCAGTGCACAATTTGATGAGTGACAGCAAATGTGAACAGCCTTGTCACCACCACTAGGATCATGATCAGAGCATATCCATCACCCTCAAAAGTTTCCTTCTACCCCTTTGCAGTTAGTCCTTGCCCCCTGGGAATCACTGATTCTTCCTGTCACTGTAGTTTTGCCTCATTGAGAATTTCATGTAAGTGGAATCATTCAGTATGCGGTTTTTGTATTTCGGTGATTTCACTTAGCATCATGTTCTTATTCACCCACCTACCTGTATTTTCAGTCTGTTTCCTTACTAACCACTAATCTTAAACTTCTCAATACAAAGTCCCAGATACAAACTCTAACTAGAAAACTGGGCCCATCTACACCAGAACAGAAATTGTTTAGCCACATTAAATAAAGGAAAACTGAAACCAAACAATTATTGAACCTTTTTTTTTTTTTTTTAGTTTCATTTTTATACCTTATTACTAGTCGTTGAGATTTTTATTTCCTTTGTCTTCCCCCTTGTAAGGTGCTTTCTGGTATCTGTATTTTTTAATTAAAAGGGAAAATTATTTTTGTTTTCAGCATTTTGTGATAATTCCACATCTCTTGTAAAAAGGTACTGTGCCCTGAGGTGTCTCAAATCGTGACTAGAAATCAGTGGGTCAGAAAATCCTTATATGAAAAAATAAATTAAACATAACTGAAACCTATATGTGACTGTTGTATAATTTTCTTTACACATATGAGTATATTTCTAGTACAAGTAAATTATCTATGTGAATGTATCTTTTTCTGCTTCCTAGAAAAATGTAAGCTGTGCATTGAGACTAATTATAAAAACATAAGACAGGAGTTAGTTACTCCCTTTAGCCAACTAAGAACTTTAGCTGGATTCTTCTTTTTCTCCAGCACATCTCTAAATTGAGCGTTTACCTGCATCCTGCACCTCAGATTATTTGATTAGAAAAGCAGATTGGAGGGGATATAAGAAGTTATTTTATAAGCAAAAAGTATCCTGTTTCTGAAACCCTTCCTTCCACAAATGAAAGAGACTAGGAAAGTGAGATAACTTGCTGGCTGTCACACTCAGTGATGTAATATTTAGAATATATAACTGGGCCTTTTACAAACATGTGTAAAATGTCCTGTAACACTTGAGTGGCTGCAGCTGTCATCTCATTTTTTCTGGATTAAGTTTGGTCAAGAAAGAAGCTGCCTCATTTTCTAGTTGTCATTTGCCCAGGAAGTAAAAGCAAATTGTAATGAGGGAATCACAGCAGGAGAACCTCCTAACAAATGAGAGGCATATATTGACTGGCAGCCAGCATGCCATTTCAGTGATAAATTTATTTTTATACACTGCTGTTCAAGGTCATTCACTGTTGTCCTTGAGTGTGCAGCCATCAAAAATCATGCTGTTCACATTCTAAGCAGTTCTAGTAATCAATGCAAAGATACCTTACTTAAAAAAAAAAAATCAGTCATTAATTTTATAGAGCATTTAGATAGATTAAACATCTTTACATTTTTACAGTGGTTTTATCTTACTTTTGTTGAAAATTGACACAAAGAGATCAAGGAAAATATAAATTCATGGGACGGTATGGTATATTTGTATAGATTTATTATATTGTTCACAGAAGCCAAACTTGAATGTGGACAAATCTCAGTAATTAAATGTTCTTTGTTTTATGGTTCTGCAGTTTTTTTTAAAATTTAAAGAATTTATAATCTTAAGAAGTCCAAAAACACAACTATTTTCATTTTAAGACTTCTACTATTTGTTTAAAATAGACTTTATGTTAAAAATGCTGAAAAGCACATTTTGCTTTCAGATCTGCCCAAATCCCAAGAAAATGTTTTCACTAACTTTTTGAACATGTTAGTTAAACTTCAATAAGTAGTCTGTTATTGTTCCATGAGAAAATGATCGAGTTATTCACCATTTTTTATTCAAAACTGAACCATACTTATCTAAATATAAAATGACTAAAACCATGGTCATTTTAGAAATGAATCTAGTATCATATGAATCTAAGTTTAGATATGAATCTAATATCTAAAGGTTTAGATATGAATCTAATACTAAATATCTGTATTTTAAAAATTAAATTATATGTAAAAAGTGATGGTTTGGATATCATAATATCTTCCAGTAAATATTGTTTTAAATATTATTGCTGGGTTTAAAAGTCCTTCTCACAATATGTGTTCACAGTTAGTATATATTCCTTGAAAATCCCAAGGCCCTTCATGGTCTGTCTTCAGCCTAATTCTCCATCCACTTTTCTCTCTCTCCACTTCATCCCTTGTACCATAAGTCCTAATCATTTGAAGGTTTTTTAGTTTTTCTGACAAGGTATACTCTCCCTTTCTTCTAGGCCTGTGATTATATTACACCCTCTGCACGGAACGCTCTTTTAGTCTTGCTATCCCCCATTTCCCCGCAGCATACATATGCATAAACACACACACACACACACACACACACACACACACACACACACCATCACCATCACCATCACCATCACCATCACCATCACCATCACCATCACCATCAATCACCACCACACCACATAACCACCTGTGATTATTGCCCAGAAGATCTCAAAGATTTCTTTCTGTAATCTCGTAACTTAAGCTCTGCCGGAAGGTGTATGTAGAGGGGCAGGTAAACGAGTGTAAACTTTGGATGAGTCCAATGTCTAGAGGTTCAAGACAGGTAATCTCATACTTTTCTCTGACATTCCACATATACTCCTGCTGGCTTGGTAACACATATATATGCCCCCATATATCTAAAGGTGTTAGGACTTATAAGAGCCTGGTGTCTACAATAGGTAATCAGGTTCCTAATGGCTGACTTGCACCTTGACATGCTTTTCCCCAGAGAAACTGTTATAAATAGTGCTTAGGAGATTGAACTGGCAGTATAAATTCTGAAACATTAAGAATTCTATAAGCTTTTGGAAGCTGGCCTAGAAATCTGTTATTCATGGCATTGTTTCTATAGATAATTGTGTTCAGAGTTGCAAACAACCGAATTCCAATCCTCTTATTGGATGATTGCCTTTATGGAAATGCTGCAGCAGACTGCATGTGAAAGTATCTCTGGTGTGTGATCATTAAAAAAATTACCAGATTGCATATGGAATAACATGGAGTGACACAGCCTGTCTCGAATGTACAGAACTACAAACAGAATGATTTATTATTTCTTATATTTTAATACATAATTAATATCAAGAATTTAAGAAGCAAAAAAGTTCTCATAATATCAATCTTTTTTTCACCTCCCATGCACCATTTACCTTTCTGTGAGCTCTAACTTTGGGCTCTGACCTTTCAATATGTGAAACAGGAAGTATGAATCAGAATTCTCATTAAGTTTTAAACTTTCCAAAGATTCAGAAATGGTCTTTTCTGTTCTGTATTAACTCAAACCTTGACTGTGAAGGTGTGCAGTGGTTTTAAGGAGTGCTCTTAGGTTGACTGGTTGTGTGCTCTGTAGTTTAAGTACTGTGTTAAAGCAGTTATAAACGCTGACTCCTGAATAATCAGAAATTTCAAATCTGTGGTTTATAGTGCAGTCTTAAACTACAGTGCCATGCCTACATATTAATCTCAATTGACTGTTAAACTAAGACATTCACCATAAAATTATTATCATATTATATAAAAAAATGTTTCTTCAGCCATATTATTTCCTTTTTAAAGAAGCCTCCGTTTATTTTTTTTCTAACGTCTTTATTGGAGTGTAATTGCTTTACAATGGCGTGTTAGTTTCTGCTGTATAACAAAGTGAATCAGCTATACATATACATATATCCCCATATCCCCTCCCTCTTGCGTCTCCCTCCCACCCTCCCTATCCCACCCCTCTAGGTGGTCACAAAGCACCTAGCTGATCTCCCTGTGCTATGCGGCTGCATCCCACTAGCTATCTGTTTTACATTTGGTAGTGTATATATGTCCATGCCATGCTCTCACTTCGTCCCAGGTTACCCTTCCCCCTCCCCGTGTCCTCAACTCCATTCTCTACGTCTGCATCTTTATTCCTGTCCTGTCCCTAGGTTCTTCAGAACTTTTTGTTTTTATTTTTTTTTTAGATTCCATATATATGTGTTAGCATACGGTATTTGTCTTTCTCTTTCTGACTTACTTCACTCTGTATCACAGACTCTAGGTCCATCCACCTCACTACAAATAACTCAATTTCGTTTCTTTCTATGGCTGAGTAATATTCCATTGTATATATGTGCCACATCTTCTTTATCCATTCATCTCTGGATGGACACTTCGGTTGCTTCCATGTCCTGACTATTATAAATAGTGCTGCAATGAACATTGTGGTACATGACTCTTTTTGAATTATGGTTTTCTCCAGATATATGCCCAGTAGTGGGACTACTGGGTCGTATGGTAGTTCTATTTTTAGTTTTTTAAGGAACCGCCATACTGTTCTCCATAGTGGCTGTATCAATTTACATTCCCACCAACAGTGCAAGAGGGTTCCCTTATCTACACACCCTCTCCAGCATTTATTGTTTGTAGACTTGTTGATGATGGCCTTTCTGACCGTTGTGAGGTGATACCTCATTGTAGTTTTGATTTGCATTTATCTAATGATTAGTGATGTTGAGCATCCTTTCATGTGTTTGCTGGCAATCTGTATATCTTCTTTGGAGAAATGTCTATTTAGGTCTTCTGCCCATTTTTGGATTGGGTTGTTTGTTTTTTTTATATTGAGCTGCATGAGCTGCTTGTATATTTTGGAGATTAATCCTTTGTCAGTTGCTTCATTTGCAAATATTTTCTCCCATTCTGACGGTTGTCTTTTTGTCTACCTTATGGTTTCCTTGGCTGTGCAAAGCTTTTAAGTTTCGTTGAGTCCCATTTGTTTATTTTTATTTCCATTTCTCTAGGGGGTGGGTCAAAAAGGATCTTGCTATGATTTATGTCATAGAGTGTTCAGCCTATGGTTTCCTCTAAGAGTTTTATAGTGTCTGGCCTTACATTTAGGTCTTTAATCCATTTTGAGTTTATTTTTGTGTATGGTATTCAGTATTCTAATTTCATTCTTTTACATGTAGCTGTCCAGTTTTCCCAGCACCACTTATTGAACAGGCTGTCTTTTCTCCATTGTATATTCTTGCCTCCTTTATCAAAGATAAGGTGACCATATGTGCGTGGGTTTATCTCTGGGCTTTCTATCCTGATCCATTGATCTATATTTCTGTTTTTCTGCCAGTACCACACTGTCTTGATTACTGTAGCTTTATAGTATAGACTGAAGTCCAGGAGCCTGATTCCTCCAGCTCCATTTTTCTTTCTCAAGATTGATTGCTTTAGCTGTTCGGTGTCTTTGGTGTTTCCATACAAATTGTGAAATTTTGTGTTCTAGTTCTGTGAAAAATTCCATTGGTAGTTTGACAGGGATTGCATTGAATCTGTAGATTGCTTTTTGTAGTATAGTCATTTTCACAGTGTTGATTCTTCCAATCCAAGAGCATGGTATATCTCTCCATTGGTTTGTATCATCTTTAATTTCTTTCATCAGTGTCTTATAATTACCCTCATAGAGGTCTTTTGTCTCCATAGGTAAGTTTATTCCTAGGTATTTTATTCTTTTTGCTGCAATGGTAAATGGGAGTGTTTCCTTAATTTCTCTTTCAGAGTTTTCATCATTCGCGTATAGGAATGCAAGAGATTTCTGTGCATTAATTTTGTATCCTGCTCCTTTACCAAATTCATTGATTAGCTCTAGTAGTTTTCTAGTAGTTTTCTGGTAGCATCTTTAGGATTCTCTATGTATAGTATCATGTCATCTGCAAACAGTGCCAGTTTTACCTCTTCTCTTCCAGTATGGATCCCTTTTCTTTCTCTTTCTTCTCTGACTGCTGTGGCTAAAACTTCCAAAACTATGTTGAATAATAGTGGTGAGAGTCGGCAACCTTGGCTTGTTCCTGATCTTAGTGGAAATGGTTTCAGTTTTTCACCATTGAGAACGATGTTAGCTGTGGGTTTGTCATATATGGCCTTCATTATGTTGAGGTAAGTTCCCTCTATGACTACTTTCTGGGGGGTTTTTTTCATAAATAGGTGTTGAATTTTGTCAAAAGCTTTTTTTTGCATCTGTTGAGATGATGATATGGTTTTTCTCCTTCAGTTTGTTAATACAGTGTATCACATTGATTGACTTGTGTATATTGAAGAATCCTTGCATTCCTGGGATGAACCCCACTTGATCATGGTGTATGATCCTTTTAATGTGCTGTTGGATTCTGTTTGCTAGTATTTTGTTGAGGATTTTTACATCTACGTTCATCAGTGATATGGGCCTGTAGTTTTCTTTTCTTGTGACATCTTTGTCTGGTTCTGGTATCACGGTGATGGTGGCCTCGTAGAATGAGTTTGGGAGTGTTCCTCCCTCTGCTATATTTTGGAAGAGTTTGAGAAGGATGGGTGTTAGCTCTTCTCTAATGTTTGATTGAATTTGCCTGTGAAGCCATCTGGTCCTGGGCTTTTGTTTTTTGGAAGATTTTTAATCTCAGTTTCAATTTCAGTGCTTGCGATTGGTCTGTTTATATTTTCTATTTCTTCCTGGTTCAGTCACGGAATGTGCTTTTCTAAGAATGTGTCCGTTTCTTCCAGGTTGTCCATTTTATTGGCGTATAGCTGCTTGTGTAATCCCTCATGATCCTTTGTATTTCTGCAGTGCCAGTTGGTACGTCTCCTTTTTCCTTTCGAATTCTGTTGATTTGAGTCTTCTCCCTTTTTATCTTGATGAGTCTGGCTAAAGGTTTATCAGTTTTGTTTATGTTCTCAAAGAGCCAGCTTTTAGTTTTACTGGTCTTTGCTATCATTTCCTTCGTTTCTTTTTCATTTATTTCTGATCTGATCTTTATGATTTCTTTCCTGCTGCTAACTTTGGGGGGTTTGTTTGTTCTTCTTTCTGTAGTTGCTTTAGGTGTAAGATTAGGTTGTTTATTTGAGATATCTCTTGTTTCTTGAGGTAGGATTATATTGCTATAAAGTTCCCTCTTAGAACTGCTTTTGCTGCATCCCATAGGTTTCGGGTCATCGTGTTTTCCTTGTCATTTTTTTCTAGGTATTTTTTGATTTCCTCTTTGATTTCTTCAGTGATCTCTTGGTTATTTTGTAGCTTACTGTTTAGCCTCCATGTGTTTGTATTTTTTACAGTTTTTTTCCTGTAATTGATATCTAGTCTCACAGCGTTGTGGTCGGAAAAGATACTTGATGCAATTTCAATTTTCTTAAATTTACCAAGGCTTGATTTGTGACCCAAGATATGATGTATCCTGGAGGATGTTCCATGAGCACTTGAGAAGAAAGTGTATTCTGTTGTTTTTGCATGGAATGTCCTATAAATATCAATTAAGTCCATCTTGTTTAATGTATCATTTAAAGCTTGTGTTTCCTTATTTATTTTCATTTTGGATGTTCTGTCCATTGGTGAAAGTGGGGTGTTAAAGTCCCCCACTATGATTGTGTTACTGTCAATTTCCCCTTTTATGGCTGTTAGCATTTGCCTTATGTATTGAGGTGCTCCTATGTTGGGTGCATAAATATTTACAATTGTTATATCTTCTCCTTGGATGGATCCCTTAATCATTATGTTGTGTACTTCTTTGTCTCTTGTAATAGTCTTTATTTTAAAGTCTATTTTGTCTGATATTAGAATTGCTGCTGTAGGTTTCTTTTGATTTCCATTTGCATGGAATATCTTTTTCTATCCCCTCCCCTCACTTTCAGTCTGTATGTGTCCCTAGGTCTGAAGTGGGTCTCTTGTAGACAGCATATATATGGGTCTTGTTTTTGTATCCATTCAGCCAGTCTGTGTCTTTTGGTGGGAGCATTTAATCCATTTACATTTAAGGTAATTATTTATATGTATGTTCCTATTATCATTTTCGTAATTGTTTTGGGTTTGTTATTGTAGGTCTTTTCCTTCTCTTGTGTTTCCTGCCTAGAGAAGTTCCTTTAGCATTTGTTGTAAAGCTGGTTTGGTGCTGCTGAATTCTCTTAGCTTTTGCTTGTCTGTAAAGGTTTTAATTTCTCCACCAAATCTGAATGAGAATCTTGCTGGGTAGAGTAATCTTGGTTGTAGGTTTTTCCCTTTCATCACTTTAAATATGTCCTGCCACACCCTTCTGGCTTGCAGAGTTTCTGCTGAGAAATCAGCTGTTAACCTTATGCGGATTCCTGTGTATATTATTTGGTGCTTTTCCCTTGCTGCTTTTAATATGTTTTCTTTGTATTTAATTTTTGATAGTTTGATTAATATGTGTCTTGGCATGTTTCTCCTTAAGTTTATCCTGTATGGGACTCTCTGTGCTTCCTGGAGTTGATTATTTCCTTTCCCATATTAGGGAAGTTTTCAACTATAATCTCTTCAAATGTTTTCTCAGTCCCTTTCTTTTTCTCTTCTTCTTCTGGGACCCCTATAATTCAAATGTTGGTGCGTTTAATGTTGTTTCGGAGGTCTCTGAGACTGTCCTCAGTTCTTTTCATTCTTTTTTCTTTATTCTGGTCTGCAGTAGTTATTTCCACTATTTTGTCTTCCAGGCCACTTATCTGTTCTTCTGCCCCAGTTATTCTGCTATTGATTCCCTCTAGAGAATTTTTAATTTCATTTATTGTGTTGTTCATCATTGTTTGTTTGCTGTTTAGTTCTTCTAGGTCCTTGTTAAACGTTTCTTGTATTTTGTCCATTCTATTTCCAAGATTTTGGATCATCTTTACTATCATTACTCTGAATTCTTTTTCAGGTAGACTGCCTATTTCCTCTTCATTTGTTTGGTCTGGTTGGTTTTTACCTCGCTCCTTCATCTGCTGCATATTTCTCTGTCTTCTCATTTCGCTTAACTTACTGTGTTTGGGGTCTTTTCACAGGCTGCAGGTTCTTAGTTCCCTTTGTTTTTGATGTCTGCCCCCAGTGGGTAAGGTTGGTTCAGTGGGTTGTGCAGGCTTCCTGGTGGAGGAGACTGGTCCGGTGGTGTGTTTTGCGGTGTCTGTTAACTTAGTACGATTTTAGGCAGCCTGTCTGCTAATGGGTGGGGTTGCGTTCCTGTCTTGCTAGTTGTTTGGCTTGGGGTGTTTAGCACTGGAACTTGCTGGTCGTTGAGTGGAGCTGGGTTGTAGTGTTGAGACGGAGATCTCTGGGAGAGCTCTCGCCGACTGATATTACGAACCCCCAGGAAGTCTCTGGTGGACCAGTGTCCTGAACTCGGGTCTCCCACCTCAGAGGCTCAGACCTGACACCTGGCCGGAGCACCAAGACCCTGTCAGCCACACGGCCAGGTATGTGGGGGAGTTTCTTGCCTTTTGCGAAGTCTGAGGCCTTCTGCCAGCATTCAGGTGGTGTTCTGTAGGAGTTGTTCCACATGTAGATGTATTTCTGACATATTTGTGGGGAGGAAGGTGGTCTCCACGTCTTACTCCTCTGCCATCTTGAAGGTCCTCAAGAACCCTCCCCTTTAAAAGAGCACACCTGCCTTTTATTCCTTTTATTGTTTTACAAAAATAGTTAGTCTCTACCTTTTCCAAGATAATGTGTCTCTTTTTTGTTGTTGTTTTTTAAAGCAGAAGCAGATTTGGGTGTGGGGGAGAGCATACACTCACCACATAGTGCACAATTTTAATTTTAACATTTAAAATGATTTGACAACTGCAAGTCTCATCTCTGAACAAATATTTTTATTAAAAAAATAAAACAGTGTAGAGGAATACCAAATTGTTCATACTAGAAAAAAGCTGCTAAACTGTATGATTTCAAAGACAAGCTAATAGAAAGTCTAGAAGGATGTACGCCAAGTGGCTCATGATGTTTCTGCTGAGGCCTGGGATCTAATTAGTAAGAGTAGTTGGGTAGGTTTCCCAGGTACTTCAAAAAAAAAGTGGTGGCATTACAGGTAATTCTTAGTTTCCTTTTTTTGCGTTATTCTCTTAAAGAAAACCTCCAAAATAAAAATCATACTTCTATTAAAAATCATTTTTGCTAATGCAGAGTTCATATATATAATCTATTAAGCCTTCAGAAATGTGTCCATGCTGCCTTCTTTATATACTTTCTCCTAAAAGGAAAATGTTATATTAAATGGAGGGCTATTGCTTGAGTTTTACATGCTTTTGCTCAAAAGTGAATAAAATTAGTGTGCATACTATTAAGTATGCTTTTAATAATATTTGTCATAAGTCATAGTGTGTTATTTTAAGGCACACACCTGTGGGTTACATACATGATGGCAATTATAAGCAGATTACTAACAAAGTGCATTCTGAGTTATAAACAGAAAGCTTCAAAGGATTCATGTTTCCTTGGGAAGAACATAAATTAAAACATCAAAGTAGTTGTTTCCCTTAAGGATTGTAGTTATTTGGATAGCTTGTCAGTGCTACAGAATGCAACAAGTGGGCTAGGGTTATTGATTTTCACCTTGTGTTACCAAAACATTTTTTCATTGACAAATATTAATTGCTTATTAAGTGCTAAAGAGTTTGATGGTCCTGATATTGAATTTCATAATGAATTGGCCTTTTAGTTTGGCTTATCATTAGACAATGTGATTGCATTAAAGATAAAAAGGTTTCAGCCAGCATATCTCCCACTCTAGGGGTATCAAATAGATATTCCTGTAGAGCTTATTCTCAGCAAGAGGATATTTAATTCATTTTCCTTTATGTGTAAGTGACTTCTCTTTGACCAAACTATAGGGACTGCTTGCTTAAATATGCATTGCATGACTATAATTAGTAGTAAATTATCCAGTATATCTTGCATTGATTCTAGTTTATGAATCTAGTAAATCAGTGAAATTTCTATCAGAACAAAGTTGGTGATTGTGATCATTAATATGAGTCTTTATAAGTCATTAATTTGGTTAAAATATTTCTCCTTTCATTTTTGAAAAGGATCTGTATATCAAAGTGAGCAACCAAATACATATGTGTGTGTATACATGCATACACACATACACAGGCATACAAGTTCCGTTTTAAATCCTTTTTGTCTTTTCTTTTAGTAGTATATCTTTTTTGTCTTTTTATAGTTATACTCAGGGAAGTCTTAACCCTCTTGTATAATGACCTTTCTGAAATATCTGAATTTGTGGATAACTGATGAAATTTAAGCAAAGTTAAAATTAGCGAAATTGGACTGTCAGTTTTGTCAGTTGATTAGTATTGGCTGTTTGGAATTAGAAGTTCAAATATATGCTTTTGATCCTAGCAATCTGCCTTTTTAATAAATTATTTACTGATCTGAGTTAAATAATTACTGCTTGATAAAGAGTTATATTTAAAATATAAAATTGTGGGCTTCCCTGGTGGCGCAGTGGTCGAGAGTCCGCCTGCCGATGCAGGGGACGCGGGTTCGTGCCCCGGTCCGGGAAGATCCCACATGCCGCGGAGTGGCTGGGCCCGTGAGCCACGGCCGCTGAGCCTGAGCGTCCAGAGCCTGTGCTCCGCAACGGGAGAGGCCACAACAGTGAGAGGCCCGCGTACCACAAAAAATAAATAAATAAAATAAATAAAATATAATATTGTTATCAAACTTCAAAGCAATTTTGTTGGGTATTAACTGCAGTGATTCATTGCAAAATTCTCTACCTGAAAAGTGACTTGTATGCTGGGGACAACTTTGAAATCTGTCACTTAAAAATATTAGTTAAAAACTGAGATTTCAAGTCTACAAATTGTAAAATAGACCAGCTCTTTCTTTTCTGCCCACTCCTTACACTGGTAGTGTCCTCTGTCGTTTTAACCGCATCAGCCCCTTACACCCGGTTATTTAACAGATAGTCACAGAGAGACTGCTGTGTGCCGGGAACACTGCCGAGTGCAGGATCTATGCCTTCAGCGTCTGTCTGTGTGCTAATAACTCCCAAATCTGTCTCTCCTTCCATAAATCTTTTCCTGAGCTCCAAATTTTTCTTTCTCATTTTCTGACATATTTCCAACTACCTGCTCAAGCCCTCCACCATAATATCTACATGTCCCAAACTAAGCTCATTATTTCCCCCTGATGATGTCCCACCAACCCCTCCCATCCCCACTAAAAGCACTTTCTTTTTCTTATGCTTCCCTATCCAGGAAACAGCATCACCACCCGCCCAGTTGGACCTCTCTTGCCTGCCCGCATCTGGTTCTTCATTCAGCTCCCAATTTACCTACTATATTTGCCTGCCAACCATTCCTTTTTCTCTAATTTCTCTCCTCTCTCTGCCAGAATTTTCCTAAAACTGGTCTCATCTGACCATTCTCTTATTTAAAAACTTTGGGAAACTCCCTATGGAGTTTGGGACTATGAACTAAGTCCAAATTTCTTAGCACAAGAAAAAGGCAGTTTATAGCCTGGCCATAGCTAGCTTTTTCCCTCATCCCCAAACCTGTCCCTCCTCATCGTCCTCTGCCCCCTGACACTCCCAGTGGCAGAGGGACAATTCCTGGACCTCTCCCACATCTTCACTCTCACAGGTCTGCCTCACCTGTCTGCTGGGATCTAGGCCTTTCAAGTCTTGTCCTTCAGGCCAACTTATCCTTTAAAGCTCAACTCCACTACCACCTTCTTTCTGTATCTTGTTTTGACAGCTACCCCTGAACAGAAATTGCTGCTTATTCATCTGTGTTTCCATGGCACCTAACACACATTTCTGTTATGCCATTTCGTATGTCACACACTAGTTGCTAACTGTCAACCTGTCCCAGTCTCCTAGATTCACTGGAATGGGCCATGTCTCATCTTTCTACTGATATCTAACATGGGGCTTATAACATAATAAGCTCTTGATAAACATTTTAAAGTACATTTCTCCAAAAAATATTGAATCCCATGAGGTAGGCAAGAAAGATACTATCCTTATTTTACAAATAAGCAAATTGTGTCTCAGAAAATTTTGCCCATTCAAAAGAGCAACAAGGTCAAATTTTAATCCCCTAGATAAAGATGGGGTAGTCTAAGAATAAGTCAGGGCTGACAAGTAGTATCAGTGTTATTTTGCCATAGTAATTGCCAGGGAATGTTTTAAAATTCAATTGCTATTTGGAAAAAAAATTTTACATATATGTTTTATTGTTTTATTACTATTTTAATATTAAAAATATGGAATGATACTTCAAAGATAGGAGGATGATTTTACAGTTTTCTAATTTGGCATATCTTGACTTAACAAAAGAAATAGACCTTGTAATATAGGTCAGTATTAATTAGGTTACGTTCCAGACTAATCTGATTTTCTGTTTTAATAAGTTAAAGAAGCCTAATAAACCACACCTAAAAGTATAAAATTCTTGAATCTGTGTTTCTGTTAGTGTGTGTACTCTGTCATTCTCCAAAATAAATATGAGCCAGAAGATATAGTAGTATATCAGTTAATACACGTATGAATTTTAGAAATTCATGTAATGCTTTAGGTTTCGTTAACACTTTCAAGTCACTTCTCTTTTTGGAATGATGAAAACATTAGATCCTTTTGAAATGTGATTTTGAAAAATATAAATTCCATATTAGTACAATCTGCATAAGACAGTTTTGTGTCACCAGGCACTGTACCAGGCCAAAGAGAGGTGGGAGAGCACATGGGTGAAGGCCCTGTCCTAAGGCTGTAGCCAAAACCATCTTCTGTGTTCGCCTTAACCTAAATCAGAACCCACGAAAATGCTGAGGCCCATCTGGATGGACTATTCCTCAGGAATGTGATTGCTGTCCCCGTTGGTTCATGTGGACACATGTCTGCTGAAGGCTGCTATGGAAGGGCCTGCAGTCTTTTGAGAGGGCACAGAGATACGACAGTTCATGTCCTAAGGAACTCCAAGTGGAAGCAATTGGGCTTTACTTTTGTGGCACAGTATTATCTTTAAGAATATTTTTTCCTGTCTTCTTTGAAAAATTATATAACCATTTTATGTTGGTCCAATTTCTCAGGAATCCTTTGAATATTTAACAACAGAATTTTTTTATCAGAATCTTCATAGTCTGAGAATGCAAAAGCAAAACTTTGTTCATTTTAAGACTTCTATCATGAGTTTGAATAGATTTATATTAGAAATATGATAAAAAATACTTAGCTTTGGGTCTGAGATCTATAGAAAACATTTGAATATCTTAAAAGCTACAGAAAGTTATACTTTAATAAATGTCTTACAATTATTTCATACCAGCAGTGTGAATAGTTGATAACAATTAATTTATTCTCTATCCTTTTTATTTGAAACTGAAGCACATTTATCTAAATCATATAGGTATTCAGTATTTGAGTATCCATGAATAATCTTTAAATATGACTCTATTTTAAAATATTAACGTGTATGAAAAATTTTACGGTTGGAATTATGTCTTAAACTAGATTTTTTTCTTCTTGTCATTATTTAACTTAAAAGAGTCTCACACACAACACAAACATACTACATCAGTTATTATAATTGAAGTGGGTCTTTTTTAGTTACTGCATCCTGAAAATATTTGCTCTAGTAAAGCAGAAGACGGGTGTTTGTGTGTGTGTGTGTGTGTGTGTGTGTGTGTGTGTGTGTGTGTATACAGGTACACATGTGTGGTCAGCTCCTGATTATCTGTAGCAAGAAAAAGAGGAAGAAAGACTTTAAGTGGTGAGACTTATGGAAAATTTATTTGAATCTGAAAAAGTTCCTCAATTGAATAGAAGGGAGTCAATGCCTAAGACCAGTAGATTTTTTTTTCATAGAGGTTGCTGTTATGATGGCTACAATATTTTAAGATTGGAAATCAACTATTAAATGGTTCCTCTCTACTTGTTCATTTGTAGATCTTCCTTTTTAAATTTAATTTTGATAATGTATAATTGATATTAGTGAAAATATAAGCCCCAGTATCCTAAAAATCTGAAATTCTTACTAATGCCTAAATTACAATAGTGAAGCAATCTTGAGCATTTTTTGATCCTTACTATTCCTGGATAAGTGTGTTGTGCACACACATGTTGGTTATAATCCTCCACAAAGAAATTTCAGAAACTATTGCCTGTGTCTTAAGGATTACCAATATGTAGATATCAAAAAAATCTCCTTTAATTCATCAGTGTCAGTCAGTTTATTCCCAAATGACATTTAAGTAACTTTCAGTAACTGAAAATGTACAGTAAATGCTGCAGCTATTTTTAGGGAATAAAGTCTGTTTACTGGAGGCATTATATCTTATAGTAAAACTTAAGATAGCAAACTTTATTATATTTATCCTTAAATCTGTTTTCCATTAAGATGTTAAAATGATATCATATCTACTTGTCCTTTGCCCTGATTATATATTCTTTTCAGTTAGATAGTGATAGAAAATAACTCAATTCATTGAATCATTCTGATACCCCTTGGATTGGCAAATGCCACAATGGGTTGACTCTATAATATAGAGTTGGCATAATGTGAATAAAAAATATTGGCTTGTCCCTCCATCAAGAAAAGAAATTACTGAGTTGAACAGCCCATTTTCAACCCTCAGATCTCTGTTCAAAATCATTGTAGAACCACCAAAGGGCAGCATCGAGGCAGATATGCTTACACAGTCATGGATAGTACAGCCAGTAAGAGAAGCTGGGCTCCTTTCAATGCTAGAGAATGTTTGGAGTGCATTTCCCATATACCTCCATTTTGGTCAATACATTTAGTTTCCATATTTTGTGTCCCAAAGTGACAAAAAGCTGGGTCCCTAGTTTTATGATTCTTTCCTCAAGAAGTGCCTATTTATGGTACTTGTAGGTAGGTATTGCCTCTGTGGGGGCACAGGCGAGCTCATGAGAGGGTGAAAACGTTCAGGGCCCCAGGAAGAGAGACTGCTGATGAGAGCAATGGGGCCACCATCCACCTACTTCCCCACCCTTGAAGAGGGGTGAGGCAGCTTCTCATCCTTAAACCTCTGTTTAAGGTCAAGGAAAATTTTCCTTCATCCGCCATGATAGCAGTGGGCTCAGGGACCCTGCCTCTCCCCACGGGTGTGAGGACTGTGGGGCATCAGCCATCTGCAGGCCAACAACTTTACCAGCTTTGCCAGCCACGGTTGCAGGTTTGTGATAAAATAAGCATAGTCCTGGCCTCCTGCTTGGTGTTATGAGAAACTATAACGACAGCCAGTTGCCTGTTCCGGCACTCAGTCCGGTTTGAAATCCCACATTTTGAGACGTGGTTGACCTTTAAGATGCCATCCAACTCTAAGATGTCATGATTTGAAAGCTTGGAGAAAGTTTAAGGAAAAGCTACAGAAATTATTTTAAGAGTTGGAAAATGAGACCTGAAAGGAAAGGTTACATGATAGTCACTGAATTTTTTTTAAATCCTGAAAATAAAAAATAAATAAGTAAAAAAGGAGCAAGTTGCAGTAACAGCCTTCAAGTCTATAAAAGGTTATCACACTAAGATTGGTGACCAGCTGTTCTCCATCTCTACTGAGGCTAGAACAGAGGAAGCAGGCTACTCACACTGTAGCATTTTGAATTTAGATTTGAAAAAGGAAAAATTTCCTGACAGCACAGTGTTAAACACAGAAAGGGGGTTTGGCATCTTCTCTAGAGAGATTTGAAAACAGAACGGATTTTCATCTGGCCTGCTTTAAGGCGGCCCTGTGCACATACGGAAGAAAATGGGTGGCCTTTCAATGTTCTTGGCCACGTCATATGGCCTTAAGATCCCACACACAAAAGGGCTGCAGAAGGCTTAGTTCATAGTGGGAATTAAATTTGACTCGGGCCTTCTAATCGGCCATAGATGAGACTTTTTTTTTTAATGGGTTATCATCTGCCTAAATCATTTGTTCCTTGAGCAGGTGAACCTTAAATATATAATACAATTTTCACAAATTGGTTGCTCCGGAAAAAGGAAAGGGGTAGTTTTTTCTTGAACATAATTAATTCTTAACTTTGCAACTCTTTTGAAATGGCTCCTTTTTGATGAGTCTCCCCCTTGCCTAACAAACAAAGCTGTCAGAGCAATGTCTTTGTCTCCCCTCTGCCTTGAGCCGTTACCTCCCTACCAGTCAGCCGGGAAATCAGCAGCCTGTACTGGGATGTCAGAAAGCACGCAAATCAGACCCTGGTCCATCTTCCTCATCCGCCTGTTCCTGACTTTGGCTGCCGTTGGGAAGAGATGCCAAATGTTTGGTTGGTGCTTCAGGTACAGAGGAGAGCGTGTCCTGAACCTCACTTTGCGTTGTTTGTTATAAGTAAAGGACCAGCCCTAGGAAAATGTAGGTATTTGTAGGTCTTTGCTGTTACCTCTCCTTTTCTTTTCGGGGCTCATCCTCACTTCCTAAGCACTCACTTCCCTGTATATCTGGCCTGTCTCCAGCTATTTCCTGCGTTTGTACACAGATGGACACTTCATTCAGGCTCACCCTAAACTCAAGGCATCTGCCATGCTTGTATCTCATGAAAGCAGGTTTGTCCTGTTTGCTGTCTGCCAGAGCACGTGCTAGGGAAAATGCCTCAACTGAAAGCATAATTGTATTTGTAGAAATTTCAGAGACCATGCGCAGCCAACTGGGGACACACCTACAGCTCAGCAGGCCTTTCAGTCACCCCTCAGATTGTCGCTGCCTGTTTTCCTCCTGAGCCAGCCGTACTGCTCCCCAAGGCCTGCGACCAGGGTGGCCCCCTTCCCTCTCAGGCCCTACAGACCCTGGGGCTGTGAAAGTTTGGTCAAAGTCCTTTTTTTTTTTCGTTTAGTAACTGTTATACAAAATACATGGTTCAGTCCTTTAAAAGTCTTTCCCTTGTGATGGTGTTTATGCTGTGAAAGTTGGTCAAAGTCCTTTTTTTTTTTCGTTTAGTAACTGTTATACAAAATACATGGTTCAGTCCTTTAAAAGTCTTTCCCTTGTGATGGTGTTTATGATAGCAAAATTGTACCTGCATTTGGAAATCTCTTCTTCAGAATTTATGTTAAAAGTAGGAAATTTTGTTTGGCTGGAGTTTTTTCCTCCCCTTTAAAAAAGTGATGAGGCCTGGAAATTACTAGTTGTTCTCTTTGATCTTGTTCAGTCTGTAAAGTGGGTGCAGTAGAGTCCTACATCCTGGTTTCAATTCTCAAATTTGACATTTGGAAGCTGAATAGCAAGAACTCTAGGAAGAGAGAGCAGTTTGAGAGAATATTCTGGAAAGTCATAATTTGTACTGATGCTGACCAAATCATTTTGGAAATCCGTGTCTCTCCTCCTCTGTACAACAGGGTTAATTATTTTCTTTGCCAAGCACATTGAATGTGCCTGTTAAAAACTGTTGGGTAAGTGCAAGTGTTGCTTCTTATTAATGAGACCTCTCAGTTCCTTTTCTTTCATAAGAAAAAGGGGGAGAGAGTGTTGAACAATTCAGCACTCTGTCTCCTGCTAGGAATAATTGCTTGATTTCTTTTATTGTTCATAGCACTTCTTGAATTAGATTAATTTCTTTATATTCCATTTCTGTCTTTTCAAGACAGCAATTTCTTTGACTAAAAATATAACAAGGCATATGATACTCATCCACGTATAAAAAGTAAACCAAACCTCCTTTTATTTTGAAACCCATTGTTTTGGAAAATGTTCTTTCTAGTTGAGCGTTTAAGATCCCAAACCATTGGGTTTGCCCCATCACAAAGCACTTATTACAAGTTCACTGTGATCCGCACACAGCTGCATCTAATGCCAGAATAGAGGGTTGAAGTCAGTTCAGGTGGTGCCTGCGCAGATCTGAGAGAAATTCAGAGATTCTGAACAAAAGACAATGGCAACATTTCCATTACACTGGGGACTGAAGCACCTCTCAGGCTGAGACTGTAATGAACTCACCAGATGTACCAAACCATTTAAAATAGTGAGCTTCCCTGAGCTACCATGAGTGGTGCTTGCTTTCTTATGAGACAACAGGTCTATCAGCTGACACTGCAGTCAGTACCCTGTGGTTTTTCTCTGTGTTGCTTTGAAAGACAGCCTGTGGGGCACCTTGCAGTATCACACTGTGTGTGTGTGTGTGTGTGTGTGTGTGTGTGTGTGTGTGTGTGTGTGTGTGTGTGTGTGTTGATGTGTTCTGATCTAAAGTATAGTTCCCCTTTGTTCAAAACAGACTTTAAAGAAACTAACACATTAAACTCAGTATCTAACCTTGACAGTAAAAACAGTGAAGGAAAACAGGACCGTGATTAGTGAAATGAGGAGGAAGTATTTATTACTAGACACCTAGAATGAGCATAAATATAGTTCTGAGTTTCCTGGCAGGAAAGCAAGCTCCTGTGAAATTGTGTAATTATCTTTTCATGGTAAAAGAAACCAACAAAATTCATCTGGAAAGATAAACATTTTCCTGGCAGAAAATTCCAAGATGAACTTAATTCACAAGATCTTCTATTAGAGACACTAGATAACATAATGAAGAGTGTCTTCAACTGACACGGAAGTATTCAAGTGGACGTTTCAAACACTATAAAGGATGAAGATATAATATGAAAAAATAGGAGCCTGTGTGCTTGGCTTTCTGCCTTTACTACAGGGCCACCTTAGCCAACCTCACGGAGGGGTATGTTAAGGAGATCATTGGGTTGGTACATCCTTTTGGACCTTCTGGGTTACAGCGTGCTCACTGTTGCACTCTCTTCTTATCTGAAGCACATTCTGGTTGCTGAATAAGGAGGGATGCTAATCTGAAGGAGGTAGGCTTAGCATTCTGCTTTGTGATTTAGGGGCCCTAACTCCAGCAGGAGGGTTGAATCCACCTCTACGTGGAGCTGGGCTTTGGTGGAGAGGGGGGCTTGCAAGAAGGGCAAGATTTTAGAGGAGCTTTTAGTGTGCTCACACTTTTGATGCATACCAGGACCCCAGAGCATGAAAGAAACTATTTTGAATGAAATATTTTTAATGGAAAGGTTGCATTAAATGTCATGAGGGACCAGACAGGAAATAAGGGAGTCAGGCAGTGGGTGTTAAGTACACAGACCCGCTTGAGTCAAGGCTGGGACATGAGAGCAAATGCCCAGGCCCACAGGGCACCTCCATGTTGCCACGTGCAAAGGCCCAGGATTGCCAGAGTGGAAGCAATCCTGGGCTTTTCCAGGAGAGGCTAGAAATCTTGATTTTAAATGATGTTTAATGAATCAGAATATAGGCTCAGAAACTGTTTTTAAAAATCATTTTGCAGGTCAAACCCAATATATGTATAATCTGGTTTCGTATATGATTTTTGGGGGGGTTCATTAAATGGCATACTCAAGTAATTGATTTATGTGATTGTTTACATTTGTCTGGTCATGGTTTTTTTTCAGCTTTATTGAGATATAATTGACATATAACATGTGTAAGTTTAAGGTGTACAACTTGATGATTTGATACACTTATATATTGCAAAATGATCACTCACCCTGGCGTTATCTAACACCTCCATACCATCATGTGACTACCATTTCTTTTTTGTGGTAAGAACATCTAAGATCTACTGTCTTAGCAACTTTCAAGTATATTCATCTGATCATCTTTAAATAAGGAGGAGTAACACAAATATTAATATTCATTGAATTCTTATTATGTGCCATGCATTGTGCAGAGGGCTATATATGTACTAACTCATTTAATCTTCACAAAGCTCTTTGAGGCAGGAATTATCAGTATCATTCTCAATATTGTTACCAACATCATCATCGTCATCTCTGCTTCACAGACGTGGGTGCTCTTGAGGTAAAGGGACGTAAATAACTTGCGCCAGCTTCCACAGTAAGCAGTGGAGCCCAAATGCAAGGCAGGCAGTCTGACTCAGAGCAGTGTCCTCTGCCAGCCCAAAGCCCAGTGCTACCAGTATAACATTTTTTTCTCTGAGTGTTGAAAAACAGGCATTATTTTGGATCCCACAGCACCTCGCCTAATGACAGGAAAGAACAAAACCCAAGAAGCACTAAGGAACGTTCCCACACCCCCATCCCTGTCTCCCTTCCTCATTGTAATCACTCAGATATGAATTGTGAGAAGTGTCTTACTGAAGTTTACAGTATAGGTGTGGCAGGGCGGAGGTGGAGGGGCCCTGAATCACTCAGTGAGCTTGATGCTCCCGCCAAGACTCAAGGCTCACAGTTCGTCATCAAGAAACAGCAGATGGAAACAACCCTTCCTAGCATTGCCTTAGTTTAAGGGAACACATTTCCCCATTCTTTCCTAAACCAAGAGGGGAGACCAACCTCCCGTTTTAAGCAGACTGAATATTGCTTCGTGTGGTAGAGATATGGTCTTTAATAGTTTGTGTAGAAACAATACAGTATTTTGCTAATTTGCTAAGTATTCCAGTCTTTTCCGTAACTATTAATATCATTAAACGTGAGTGTAATTTTTTCTTAGTAAAGACGTTTTATCAAAGACCGCGTCTAAAATACAACATCCTTTTTTTTTTATTCATGGTTATTTCAATGATGGCTATTTGGCAAAGGCTCAGAATTATCCCTGTTAACTTGTTTTTAATAGCATTTGATTTATATGTGTGCTCAAACCTCCAATGCATGCGTGTATGTATGTGTACTAATTGTGGCCATATGCATTTAAACACAGTGTTATTGGTGGGAAATGAAGCATAAAATGTGAAAGATGTATAATTATTAAGGGATTGAAATTATAGTTTTTGACTCCTTCCAGAACGGGGATGTTATGATACAGCTTTGATTGGTTTTCATTTCAGATGAAGTTCCTGGATAGATGTGGTGATCAGTTTTTCACCTTCCTAATTAATTGTAAAATTCTTCCCTCTCATGGGCATAAATGAATTAACACATTGGTTTGCCCGTTAATATATGCTTTTCCTTCGGACTCATGCTGTCCTCCCAAGTAGGAGACAGGTGGACTCCTCAGAACAAGGTCAAAGCCCCTGAATGTATCAGTGAGAGAACTTTGGTTGCTTTTCCTCTTTTTCTAACCTAAATTTTTAAGCAAAGAACATAATGGTTTCTAATAGCCATGACATAACTTTTTCAGCATTGAATGTACTTGCATCCATATGCGTAGCAGTTCTGTGCAATGCATACAATGAATGACTCTGAATTCTGTTTCAGACAATCCATGGTCACAAGGGACCAATCACTGCCGTGGCCTTTGCTCCTGATGGACGATATCTTGCCACCTACTCAAACACAGACAGCCACATTTCCTTCTGGCAGGTAAGTGAACATGCTGCAGGGTCTTGATGTGTGGTGCATGATCCACTTTTGCTGTGAAAGGCTCCCTTGTGCCCTCCCTCCCTTCTTTCAACAGATATCAAGTACTTATTGCTTGCTGGTTATGTGCCAGCTGCCAGCATGCAGGGGCTACTGAGAATACAATTAGCAACCTAGAAGGAGGGGGTCTGCTCTCACCCAGCTTTCAGTCTGAGGGAGACACAAGTAAATCAGCAAGTAACTACAATACAAGGGGAACCTGGGAGTAAGGCTGTTGGCCGGCTTCACAGAGGCAGTGACACCGGAGCTGAGACATGGTGACATCAAGGAAGGGCCAGGCATTCAGGGTAGGGAGGGGTAGGTGTTTGGAGAGAGGTAGGCGTCATTCAGATGTAATTGAGGGCCTGACCCGAAAGGAATTGGGGCAAGGAGCACTGCTCAGGCTGTTAATTTACAGAGGCATCCAGACAACGCCAACAGGGCATAGGGGAGAGGGTAGCCTCGTATTAACTTCATGCCCTATTTGTATTATCTCATTTTCGTTGGCTTTCTGAATTTCCACATAATGCTCTTCATTTCCAAGCTATTAAAACATTTTCAAAAATCTGAGTATCACTGACTGGCAGTACATGAGAACAGCTCTGTTCGATTATGATTACAGTGAATATTAATTTGAGCAACTGAGTTTTATAATAGAACTTGTTTCATCCTCAGTGATTAACCTCCATACCATCTTCTTTTTTTTTTTTTTTTTTTTGCGGTACGCGGGCCTCTCACCGCTGCGGCCTCTCCCGCTGCGGAGCACAGGCTCCGGACGCGCAGGCTCTCAGCGGCCATGGCTCACGGGCCCAGCCGCTCCGCGGCATGTGAGATCTTCCCGGACCGGGGCACGAACCCGTGTCCCCTGCATTGGCAGGCAGACCCTCAACCACTGTGCCACCAGGGAAGCCCCCCATCTTCTTTCTAATTACCTTACTTCTGATAATTACAAAAAAGTTAAACATTACCAACCCCCCCCCCCGCAAGTTAATATAAAATTCTGTTACCTATCCTAGGACGCAAGTATGTTTTATGAGATTCCGTTTATTGCTTTGAAAGCTAAAAAAGCAAATAAAAGTTTAAACAAGACTTCACAATGTGACGATGATTTTTAAAAACTCAATAGCTATTGTAATGTAAAACAGATACAATAAATTGCTTAATTAACTACATGCTATTGAAGCATGACAACTTCCAGATCTGTCCTAGGTTTTTCTACTTTTCCTCAAATTAGTTTTCCAGTCTGTTTTCTTATTATCCTTTCTTCCAGAATATATCTCCAGCATCTTAATTGGCTCATATTAAACCTTTCCTTAGAGATGTCACCGAGTCTTCACTTTTCCTAGTGGGTCACCCCAGGACTCGTATTTTATCCTACTGAAATCCCACAGCAAGTCCATAAACAACTCTTGCAACATTCGTCCTGTAGATAGTGTCTCTACCAACTGTTCTTTTCTGCCAACGCAGTGGTGTCTGTGACACCAACTGTACTTTGATACACATTTTCCTGAATTTCCTGTTCTCTTGAAATCCCAGAGGAGTGTGCGTGTGAAACTCCCTTCATTTGGCATGTATCCGGTGTGGAAGCGCTGGGTGCCAGCCTAGCTTTAGGGACATGGAACCAAGCAGTCTCGGGTCCCTGCTTTCCAGCAGCTTGTGTTCGCCGCATGCTTTATTCTTGGGAGTAAACAAAACCAGATCTCTTCTTTTTTGTTGTTCAATTTTTCTTCCTGCTAAGAAAATATACTTCCTTATATAAAGGGATACCTTCTAAATTGGCCAGATGTGAAACTTTCCCCAGTATTTTCCTGAATGTCTAAGTGGTAAACCTTTTCCCCCTTACCTAGGTCTTCAGAGTCCTATTTGGATATGTTCGTCCCTTCCTTGAATCTTTTTCTATGTTTATCAGAGTTGCTCCCCGGCTCATTGATGGAATTATTGTTAGCATCTTCCTCACCCTGGAGATCAAGATCGTTCCTTAGATGCTGTCTTTTTGAAACACCTTTTTCTGTCCTCCAGGCTCCTGCTGTTGCCTCTGGGCTTCACCAAGTGCACTTAACCCTGCACATCTGTCCACGCGGCTCTGCCCAGCTCCTTTCCTTTGTCTGCACTCTTTTCTCCAGGGGCACTTTGTGTTACTTGCAGGGGTGGGTGTTCAGCAGACAGAGCACCCAAGCAACTCAGGCAACACCCAGGTCTTTCTTGCCTCTAAACCCAATGTCAGAATTTAAAATGTGGCCCATTTTCTTCCCTGCTTAAATTATACCCAGCTTGGTCTTAAAATTTAAGTGGAAGACACAGAAATATCATTTCAACTTTCTCAAGAAAATACAATAAAACCTCTTCCAGAAGTATAGTGGGTTTTTATTTGAATTAAAGGGAGTCCAAAAAGCAGTGTTAGATCTACTGTGGCTCTCCCCAAGTGGGCTTGGCTGATTTATTTATATACATATTGTTTAGGTCTAATGATGTATGATAATACTTTTATATGATTCCAGTAAATGTACTGCAATATATTTTGAAAACTTAATGAAGCCTTATTAATATAGAGCCTTACAAAAGCCATCAGCTATTAAAATCTTTGCTGAGAAATGAGTGTTAATGAGAATTACTGGTTGGATAATTACTCAAGTGAGACTTAGTAAAAGGTTTGGGTGCAACATTACTTACACTGAGAATAGCATTAAAACATTTCCTGTTTTGATGAATTACATCTGTATGTATGTCTGTGTGTTCAGAAAATAATCTTCTCAGAACTGGTCTTGTGAAGCATTATTTTTAAAGGGAAGGAAAAAGCCATGGTTGCCGTTAGTTCATTTACATACTCAACTGCTAAATGATGTAATTTGGCAATCTTTCAAGCCCTTTGATTCTCCAACAACATATTCCTACTATTTGAATATTTCACTTCAGTGTATCCATTGGTATTTGAGCCCGGAGAGTTTAGTAATGAAATACAACCATCATTCTCTCACCTGAATTTTACCACCACCCTCCAACAATTAAGTATCCTCTTCCAGGAATGCTAATAATAAATTAGATGGATATTGGTTTCATTTAATTTTCTTTATTCCATCATACAATAGAATACTATTCAGCCATTTTAAAAGGATGATGTAAATCTATAGTCATTAACATAAAAAGATTGCCCTCAACATTTTGTTGAATGAAAAAAGCAGATTGTGCAACTGCCTTCTAATATGAGCCTGTTTATGTAAAACTCCTTAAACCTGCTTCTCCTTATGTGGCTATAGGCTTGGAGATCTGGAAGGAGGTTTACCAAAAGGTTAGTGATTGTCTCTGGGAAATGATATTTCAGGGGATTTTTGCTTTCTTTTTTATACTTCTCTTTATTATTTGAATTTTCCACGATGAGTATTTATTATCTTGGTAGTGAAGAAAAAAGCTAATGTGACCAAATATTATAATTCCATGTAGTTTTCATTCATGCAGGACTCAGATTGCCTTTACTTTAGCATAATTTGTAGCCAGTCTCTGATCAAATATTAATATTGAATAACAAAATGGCTAGTTGTTTTGGTGAGAGCTCTTCGATGGAGCTTTACTGGAAAAATCAATACCCACCCTTACTTCAGATTCATCTCTTATTTGAAGAGATCATAGGAAAAGGATGGTCTGAGGAACAACAAATTATACTTAGCATGAGAGCCTTTGTCTTTCCATCTGTTTTCTACCATAATCGTTATGTACTGTGTAGAATTTCACATAGCCCTGTTCTGAGGCAGGAAGGCTCTTTGACCCTAACAAAGCATTTGTCAGTCATTTGAAGGATGATTCAACTTGCAAGGAGAGCCCAGATATAATAATGGACTTTTTTGGGAACTCTTTCCACCTGTCACATTCCAATAAGATGTTCTCTCCCTGCCCACTTTAGCCTTCAGCCCACTTCTTGTACGTGGCTAAATTTGAAGGAAGGAATTAAAAATAAGGATGTGTCTGAGCCTATCGGATGCCCCTAGCTTTTTGAGCCACGAGCAGAAATCAAGTTTCATACACATTTTCATAGAAAATCCATAAAGAATGAAAAATACTTCGTAGTTATTTATCAACTGAGAAATTAGATTTTTTAAAAGCACAGTATGCCTGTTGATGCCGGTTCATTTTAACCGGCAATTTTCTGCATCATTTGGATCTGCTCTGTAAGAGGACTAAATAATGATGTACTGTTACTCTTTGTACAAGTGAGAACTAGCAAATCAAGCTCACCATCATTATTTATATTTAAGCTATTTGGGAACCTCCAGAAAGCAATAAGGCCCTGATTTTTATCTTTTATGGAGTTTTTGGAAAAAGGAGGGAAGGACGCAAGGAAAGAGGTTCTTAGAGGATGACGGTAAGGTACTGCCTGGCTTTACATGTTAACTGCACTTTAACAGAAAGAGTTAATGATAATCATACATTTGGTTTTAAAATGTGACCTCGTACACTAGTGATTTTTTTTCACCTCTGTGTGTTCGGCACTATTATTAATGCAGGAAAATCAGTAACATTAGTCATCTTAAAAGGGTTATTACTCAAGATGATTTAAATTGTGAAAATGTCAGTGGAGCCTGCACGTGTCCTGCCAGAGATGCCATGATTTACACCCCCTGACACCATCCTGCTTCTGAGAAGGGCCAGGAAAGGAATGGCTTAAATATTTTGCACTGATCCAAATGCAGAGCATGATATCAGCAATAACACACCTTAAATGTCCTAGGACGTGCCAAGGTTTCCTGTGTCAACCGTGTGTACACATTGGAGCATAATCTGCATGCTTCACGGAAGTCCCGTAGAATCATGTACATTCAGGTGGAGGTACTGCTGGAGAGAAGAATTGGACATGAAAATTAGTGCAAAGAAAAATATTATTTCCAAGCCCTCTTTCCTGATGGTCAGTGTGCTTGCCGTGTGATTTGTAATAGCACAAAAGATGAATATTGGAAAAATGTTAAGTAATATTTAGAATCTAAAGGATTCTTCAGACTCAGTCGCTCAGATGACAGTTCACTTAGATAACGGCCATTCAGCATTTAGCACTTCGACATGAATGCATAGTTGTTCATGAGCCATAATTTCCATGTTATTTTCCATTTACGTGAACGAATTAAGAGAACTTAAGACTCAAGTCAAAGCCAGAAAGGCTGCCCAAAAAGCAGAAATCACCAGCTGATTAAAACATCCTGCCAATAAAGTGTTAAGAGTGTGCTCTCTTTAGCGTGGCAGCAAAACAGTGGGCCACACACGCAGTGTTGAGAGGCGGTTGATTCTTGTTTTTTCCTTCAGAATAAACTAGCGCTTTCCAGAGATCGGATTTTTTAAGAAGCAGGTGAGGAGGGAAGGTGCGGTAGGTGGACAGGAGAAAGGGGGGTAAGTTTTGAGCTTTGATCTGGTCACCTGTTACTCTGTCTATTGCTTAACTTTGCTTCACTTTCTCAAACTAATTCTAAGTCCCCAGACTTGTCTTTGGGGGCTCATTCTTCAGGGGATGCAGTGAGCACTATTACTGAGGAACAGAGAAGTCTGCCCTTTGAAATACCCACTGTTTCCAGATATTGTCTGATTGGACCGTTTTATTAAAATGTGTCATTTAGCCGCCTTCTTAAAGATGGATGGGCTTTCCTGCTGTCCAGTTCTACCCACGAGGTAAAATTTCTGCGGGTTTATGCATTTGCCGTAACAGCATCAGAACAATTTCAAATACACTGAAAGGAGCCCTTTAGAGGTTAACAATAGACTCTTAGATGACCGTGAAGCCTCATGATGGAGGAGAAAGTGACCGCAAGGGTGTGTCCCTCGAACCCCTCTCTGTGGCGGGGAGAGGGAAGCGGTTCCTGCAGTGACACGTGTGCTCTCCTGTCCCCGTGTCCCTCCAGATGAACACCTCCCTGTTGGGGAGCATCGGCATGCTGAACTCGGCGCCCCAGCTGCGCTGTATTAAGACCTACCAGGTGCCCCCCGTGCAGCCGGCGTCCCCCGGCTCCCACAATGCCCTCAGGCTGGCCCGGCTCATCTGGACCTCCAACCGCAACGTCATCCTCATGGCCCACGACGGCAAGGAGCACCGCTTCATGGTCTAGGGCTCGTGTCTGCATCCCCGTTCTCCCAGGTCTCCAAGCCCAGAGTCCCGTCCTTCCTCAGTGCCCAGCCCCGCCGGGGTCACGGGGGGCACAGCCGGGTCTGTGTCCCTCCGCATGGTCCCCGGGAGCAGACTCCTGCTCGTGCCACCTATTGACTGAGGCATGCACACATCGCTCCGCAGGAAGTGGCCGTCCGGTCCCCAGGTGGTTTCTCACCGCCGCAGAGGGAGGGGCAGCCAGCAGTCCCCTTGCTCGGTGCACCAGAAGCCCGGAAATCAATAACCACTGTGATTGCACTGCCAGCCCAGATCAGCAGTTTCCTCACGCTAAACCCCACCTCCGAATGCTGTTGGCAGCTGGTTGTTCTGACACTGGGTTTTGAGGTCGTGTGGCAGTCCTAATTATTGATATTATTTTCCTTTGGATTTCCTAAAACGTGCTATTGTTTACCAGAAAGATTCTGTGTTTACCTGGGTTTTTTTCCTCCGGGAGATTGCTAGGCAATTACTCAATCCAATTTCCTAGGGTTTAGCCACTACCTTCTTTATTAACATCTAACCGATTGGAGATTAATGAGAAAATACACACACACACACACACACACACACACACACACACAAATTTTCCTTGTGGAGACTACAGTTTCCCAGACACCTAGCCTTCTTAAATGCTCATATCCCGCTTAAGGGATACTGTATTTAGTAGCTCAAAATCAAAATGATCACTACTTATGATCTAGTTAATATAATTATCCAGTCACTATAATCTCTTAAATGGACTTTTGTAATAAAGAACCAAGTTTGAAAGTATAGCGTATACCTGAAAAGAAGATTCTTTGGCTACAGATCTTTTTAAGAAAGAGCTTACCCCTTCCTTCCAGAAACTTCACAGACCTGCAGTTCCCATAAGTCAGCCATCATGTAATAGTTACAATTCAGCCTTCAAACTACTACTGATCAGTTAAAGGAAAGCTAAGACAGCATTTCTTTGAAACAAGTATCCTAGAAAGTTATTAACTACGGCACAAGCATTCAGGAGCATGCAGTCATCCTCAGTATCCGCGGAGGATTGGTTCCGGGACCCCCGAGGGTACCAAAATTCACGTATACTCAAGTCCCTGATATAAAATGGCAGAGTACACGGAGGGCTGACTGTGTATACAACTGTGGAGGCTCTCAACCTTTCCGAATCTACCCGAACATTGCAGTAGGGTGTTCGTCACACTTCCAAGTAAGCTTTAACTTGGTCATTTTCTTCTCCTTATGTCAGATTATGCTGGTTCTTCCTCACAGTAATGGAACAAAAATCTGTAAAATAATATTTTGGATGGCTCACTCCTAATAAACCTTGCTCTGTATATAGTTGGAGATTTGGTTGTTGGTTGGTTGTTGATTGGTTGGTTAATTGGGCAAAATGGTTTATTAAATACAAAAATAGAAAATGATTTATTAAATTCAGAAAAAATACGTGAAGTTTACAAAGCAACCAAAATGATAACGGGAGTGTCTAATTTTAAAAGCATAGATTGTCAGAGTTTATATAATATACAGAAAAAGTAGGATCATAGTCCAGGAACAAATACATCTGTTATTTTATTGAAACCGATTTCTAAAGAACATGTTAGGAAATTAAGACCACTAGAACACCTCTTTCATATCGACATGAAGTTTGTCATTTCTAGTGATGGCAAACCCATCCTATACCTTGGTTTTCGACTTTAGGTATTCTTAAAAAGTGAATTTATGCCATATGCATGTATATTGTATTTATAAAGATTATATATGTAGCTTCCCAGGAAGAAACTCAGAACTATACAGCGTAGACTTGCTTTGTTTGGTGAACATGCTGTTGTGCCCGATATAGATAGAGAAGCCTGAGGAGAACAAGAGGTGCTCTCGGTTTTTCCAGTGGTTTCCCGAGTCTTCAGTGCGAGTACCTAGCACGTGTTCACTTTATGAACTGAAATGGGGATTAATTTATTCTAGACTACAAAGCTGCTTTGGAATGATGAAGTGTAAAAGTATACCTTAGAGATTTTTTTTTTTAAACAGAATGTTCAGGGCATCCGGAGGAAGGTGTGAGGCTGTGGGCAGGCCACCCCAAAGCATGGACGGCACACCCCATGGAGGGTTAGAACAAAGCTGTGAGGGCCCTAGGAGCCAAATACCCGGGCAGTGGGCCTCGGCCAGCTTGCCACACAGCCTGGCTGCAGACAGCCAAAACTGTTGGCCCCTAGAACATCACAATTGTAAAACTCTGGGGTGGATGGTATCTGATGGTGAGACAGACACCTCTAACTGCTAAACCAACATCTGCATTCTTGTTCCCACCAATCTCTCCTTGGCTGTTTTGACAACCACAGTTGCAGACTTCATCACAGCTCAGATTTTCTCAGCACTGAGGTAAACTTTACCTTGTCATCCCAGTGTACGCTTTTGGTGTCTTATTGATCTTGTTGGCACTGTATTTGGACCTGTCCTTGTAAACGTAGAGACATATGTGGCTTCATTGGTAATTTACAAGTGAAAGATGGTGTGATACCTGTATGAAAATGTAATGATTGAACTCACTGTGTACAGCACGTGACATAAGATGTCTGCCTCTCAAGGCATTTCTTGATGACTCCACTTAACAGATTCTATATGTGCTGAATGTCCCTGTGTACTTACGTGTGTTAAATAAAACTGAATTGTACTGAAGATTGTTTTTCTCATTAAAAACCTTGTTCACTCTTAAACGTTCTCAGTTGAGATCCATATGCTTTCTCCCAATTTTGGTACCAAATTAAGCCTTCCATTTCTGTCTGATTATTCATTTCCCTGGAGAGCTAGCTTCAGGACAGGCAAACTTGTCCACAAAGGAGAGCAGAGCAGTAAAGGAGTCTCTCTCCCAGCTGTGGAAGTGAGAACCACACTCCTACCAAGACCCAACAGCGCCCTCTGTGGTTTGGGCAAGGGAATTGCGTGCCTGTTGCTTTTATCTCCACCTTAAATTGCTTCTAAATAGACTGTTAATCGTACCAAATTTTATCTTGTCAGATTTGATGACACGGCTTGGCTGCCCTGGGGTGGGGGGCTGGGCTGAGATCATTAAATTAATTTCATTTAATACTCCGTTTGGAGTTGAATTTGAATCCCTGAGGAAAAGGGTATAATTGGTTTTCAGAAAAAGCAAGAGTAACAAAATAGGTCATCATCGCTCACAGAGGGTTAGTCATGTAAGTGGTGAATGTAGTTTTCTTTAATTTTCAGATAAGAATTAAATTGAGTCAATCATCATGTAACAATACAGTTTCCTTTAAGAAATAGACAAGCATTAAAGGAGTTGACTACAACATCACTGGCCCTATTCAAAGGCCTACTGTCCATCCCAGGAAGTGTTTTAACATCTCCTGATATCTTGAATGTATCCTTATAGGGAAAACAGGGGCAGTAACTGTTCTTTATGATTGGTGATCACATAAACTGATCAAATGTGGAAAGGGCATGACATTAATAGGAAGGTAAAGCCAAGCAGTGCTGGGTGAACTTTCACCTTTCACCCCTTTGGCTGACTGACAGAGCTGAGTGTTGGAGAAAATCAATACTCTGGAGCCAGGAGGGAAATATTTCTAACCTCTAACTAGAGAATGCATTTTGACAAGGCCAAGATAATCCAAGCTGCACAGGAGAAAGAGAAAAGAAGACTCATTTTTAAAGCTTGACACTTCAAGGTGTTTTTGTACAATGGTTTAGAGATCGTCAATACATACAAATACCAAAGGTCAAAAAGAAAAGCCAGAAGAATTTCAAAAATTAGATGTTCAGTTCTTTCTGCTGTTTACAAACTAAAAAAGACTACAGAGAGGTTCGTGCTTGGAACCGTTTAAATGAACAGCGCTCACAGTTGTGTGCTGTAATGTTATAGTCCGCCTTTAACCAAATCTTGAATTTTATAGAGGCAGCAGTGTGAAATGTTGAATGCCTAAAAAGTTGTTAAGATTTCTGGGTTTTGTACATTTTTTCTTGGACGTGGATTGTTTCTGGAGTGGTTACATCGTCTTATGGTAACATCTCAGAATCTTGCTTTTTTTTTTTTTTTTTTTTTTTTTTGGGGTCCCGGGGGCCTCTCACTGTTGTGGCCTCTCCCGTTGCGGAGCACAGGCTCCGGACGCGCAGGCTCAGCGGCCATGGCTCACGGGCCCAGCCGCTCCGCGGCATGTGGGATCTTCCCGGACCGGGGCACGAACCCGCGTCCCCTGCATCGGCAGGCGGACTCTCAACCACTGCGCCACCAGGAAAGCCCAGAATCTTGCTTTTTGATGCCTGTTGCTGCTGCCCTGATGCCATGTAAATCTTAGCTCCTCCTTCACATTCCCTTCAGTCATTAACATAAGAAAAGAGTGCCTTTGGAACTTGAATTGTTTCTATTTTTCCAAATCCCTTTAAGCAAATTATTTATACAAGTATTCTAATTAGTGCTCTTCAAAGTGAGGCTTACGCATCTCTAGGAAGTAGGTAAGCAATTCACTCCACTCTTACCAGCAAGATTAGATCCATTTGTTCTGTGGACGGATACCTCCATCAAAGGGATATAGATTTGTTTCCTTCCTACAGATAAGAAAAGAAGTCGAATGGTGCCCATACCTTCCAGCCAAACGCAGAAAGACAAAGGAATCCTGAATACTTGAAGTATCTAAAGTAACACTCTGTTTCCTCAAGGACAAGCAACATCATGATTAA
The DNA here is from genome assembly GCF_000442215.2 of Lipotes vexillifer. Lineage (NCBI taxonomy): Eukaryota > Metazoa > Chordata > Mammalia > Artiodactyla > Lipotidae > Lipotes > Lipotes vexillifer. The sequence goes on from NW_006782449.1 coordinate 831,192, forward strand.
AATAACAGTGAAAATATACCCTTAATTTATATACCTTCTTTCTCATTAAAAAATATATATATATATATATTCTGAGTAGATCTGGTTGGAGACTTTTTGTTTTATTTGTTTCAAAAGGAGAGCACAGCCAGCCAAGACTCCTCAATATTCTGAGACTTCCCAGAGAAGACCAGGAATCCATCTCATGCCTGATTTGTAGTGAGTATCAAATATGTATTGCATTTGTTACATCCATAAGAGTATGCCTGTAAAATGCTTACAAGAGCAGCACATAGTAAGCACTCAAGAAATGTGAGCTACTATTTTTAGTAGACATTCAGAAGTCCTTATTGAGCATGGATAAATAAGGTTGTAAATTACATGTGTTCTTTGGGAAACACTGTTGGGTTTTGTATTGTATTTTATCTCTATGTAGACTCCAATAATAGGTCTGAACATCTTACCCAAAGAGGAGTCTCTGTGGTTCCAACTGTATTCACCAGGCTGTTCGTCTTGTTGCTGTGTGTTGCCATCTTGCTGCTCACCAAAACTTGTAGACGCTGAGGAGATGCCAAAATATATACCAGCGGATGGGGCTGGTTGATTATGGCAGTTGAAGTTATGGCTGATTCCTGAAAAAGAAAGTAGTTCGCCATCTTAGCATCAGGGATGACTTCGAGTTACTTATATGAGTAGCTTTGAAATATACATCCATCAGAATTGCACAAGACTCTGCACAAAGTGTTATAGCTTAGGTTTCACAAAATCACGAAGCAAAGGAAACAACGTGTAAGTTCTGTTGCCAATATCTTCTTGTTTTGACTAGCGTCAAAATGACTTAGCACAGGGCTTCCCTGGTGGCGCAGTGGTTGAGAGTCCGCCTGCCGATGCAGGGGACACGGGTTTGTGTCCCGGTCCGGGAGGATCCCACATGCCGCGGAGCGGCTGGGCCCGTGAGCCATGGCCGCTGAGCCTGCGCGTCCGGAGCCTGTGCTCCGCAACGGGAGAGGCCACAGCAGTGAGAGGCCCGCGTACCACAAAAAAAAAAAAAAAAAAAGCTCTTTTGCTTTTTTTGAAAATTCAGAATATATATATTTTTTTAATTTTTATTAGAGTATAGTTGATTTACGATGTTGTGTTAGTTTCTGCTGTACAGCAAAGTGTATCAGTTATACACATACACGTATCCATTCCTTTTTAGACTCTTTTCCCATATAGGTCATTACAGAGTATGTAAAGAGTTCCCTGTGCTATACAGTAGGTCCTTATTAGTTATCTATTTTATATATAGTAGTGTGTATATGTCAATCCCAATCTCCCAGTGTATCTGCTCCCACCCCCAACCCCGCTTTCCCCCCTGCTAACCATAAGCTTGTTTTCTACATCTGTTACTCTATTTCTGTTTTGTAAGTAAGTTCATTTGTACCATTTTTTTAGATTCCACATATAAGCAATATCATATGATGTTTGTTTTTCTCTGTCTGACTTACTTCACTCAGTATGACAGTCTCTAGGTCCATCCATGTTGCTGCAAATGACATTATTTCATTCTTTTTTATGGCTGAGTAATATTCCGCTGTATATATGTACCAGCTCTTCTTTATCCATTTCTCTGTCGATGGACATTTAGGTTGCTTCCATGTCCTGACTATTGTAAATAGTGCTGCAGAGAACATTGGGGTGCATATATCGTTTCAAATTATGCTTTAAAAATAAGTTATTCATTCTCCTTATCCTGTCTTCTGGTACGTAGAAAGCATAGTGTGTTGGGTGCCTGCCATGTACACTGCCTAGATTCCCACCTCCCTCAACAATCACTCCAGGACTGAAGCATTTATTCCCCCAGCTACTGGGAGTGTCGGCGTCTAATAGCTCTCTGCTGAGTCCTTCCCTGGAGATTGCTTCACAGCCAGAGAACTGTCTGACCCAAGATCATGATCCTTCTCCTGGGGACAACCACATCCAGTGATGGGTCAGGGAGAAGGTATAAAGTCCCAGCCTCTAGCTGTTTCAGAACAACGTTGAACGGCCGTCCCAGCTCCAGGACTTCCCTTGGGATTCGCTGAAGCTTTCATTGAACTGCATCATGGTTCAGCTTTCCCTCTGCCTAACCCTGCTTCCTTCACTCCCCTGCAGTGTTGATCTCGAGAACACTGCTCCATAAGCTTCCTGTGTGCAGATCTTTATCTCATAGTCTGCACCCCAGAGAACCCAATTTATGACAGTTGGTACCAGGGGTGATCCAAGAAAACAGGATCTAAAACATGATTTGGGAGCTGGGTCACTGGCAGTGCAGATCCCATCCCTGGCGGTAGGTGATCATGGGTAGCCTCTGGCATGCTGGGGTCATGTAACTGTGAAAACTTAATCAGGATGGCATACTGATGGAAGGGGATGCACTGGAGGGTGCAACGTGGCAGGTGTTTGAAAAGTAGGGGGAAAGACATATTATAAGGGCAATGGATTTGAATGGTTCAGCACACTGAAAAAAAGATAATGAAAAGCTGAGGGTGTCGGGCTTTCCTGGTGGCGTAGTGGTTGAGAGTCCGCCTGCCGATGCGGGGGACATGGGTTCGTGCCCCGGTCCGGGAGGATCCCACATGCCGCGGAGCGGCTGCGCCCGTGAGCCATGGCCACTGAGCCTGCGCGTCCGGAGCCTGTTCTCTGCAATGGGAGAGGCCACAACAGTGAGAGGCCCACATACTGAAAAAACAAGAAAAAAAAAAAGCTTAGGGTGTCTTCAATTAAAGGCTACATGTGAAAGCAGAGACACTCCTTGGCCACATCTCAGGAGAGCCTCATTTCCTGCAGCCGATGACAAGCTGAGAATGAGGCCCAGGACTTGTTTTTCTGAAGCAGAGCTCCAGAGAAGGCTGAAGTCTTAGCCTCCGAAGGTCTGCAATCCCAAGGTCAGAGCCCTGAATGAGATGGATGGGGCTCTCTAGGTTGACGCACTTGAACAGTCTTGAAACCCCAGATTCCAATGAACCCTCCCTGGCCTGCCCGAGTAGCCTGCTCCTTTGTTTGAGGCTGTGTGGAGGCCTCTCCCCTGCAGAACAGTACACGCCCTCAACCTCCTCTCCCAGCCGCCAGACCAGTGAGCGCGGGTTCAGTCAGAATAGCATCTGGCTGTCAAGGTTCTGGGCCTGCTAAGAGAGGAAAAGAGCTAGATTTCAAAGGAGCTGTAGGACGGAGCCAACAGGACCCCCGAGGAACTGGGAGAATAATGGGGCTGGATTCTGGGTGCGCTGGGCAAGGGGGGAGAGAATAAGAAGTGAGACCAAGGAGAAATGACAAGGTACAGACCTGCTGCTCAGCTTGGAGAAGATGATGGCTGATACGAGGTCAAGAAGAAATGCCAGAAGAGCCATGGCAGATGATGGAGGAAAGAACCAAAAAGCTCCGAGTGGTGGGACTGCTGGAGGAGATAAGGTGTGTAAGGCTAGCAACTCGCCAGATGACTGCTCTGCGAGAAAGGCCAGAGGACATTCTGTTTGCCAACCAATAAGGGACGTGCTGGTGAGAAGGGCCCGAGCATCTCCGTAGGCCCAGGCTGAGGGTAGACAATGCCGCTACAGAACTGGGCCCTGAAAACGATGCAGATGATAGGTTCCTGAAGTAATAGAGACCCAGTGGGTGCTGTCGTCATGAGCAGCAAGGTTGGAGTGGTAGCCAAAGGGGCCTGCCCTGCAGACATCTTTGGAAATGATTAATAAAGTATGTCATCCCTCGGGCAGCCAACAAGGGTTCAAACTCTCCACCCCAAAGAAATCAAGAATGGGTAACAGGAGGCTGAAGGCAGCCACCTCCCACCCCCGAAATCAAAATTCTTTACTTGGTTTGTAGACCTGAAGCGTATGGTTATCAGGAGTTCAGACCCTCACAGGTGAGGTTCTGGGTTAGCAAGCGCCCAAGGTTAGCAGAGGTTCTTGCCAAGGGGGAGGGGGACTTAGAAGGGATAGTGGAAGAGACAGTGTGTATCAGTGGTGGCCTCAGGACCAGCTGCAGCATCAAGGGTTATAGTTCGTCCCACTCATATTTCTCTTATGAGTTCTCTCCAGAGTACTGGAAGAGATGCTCCCAGAATTTATTTAAAGCAAGTGGGGCAAAGCGTGGCTGTAGTGGAGGCTGGTGAACCAGGTGCTGAATCATTGGCAGTTGACATCGCTCGGTTGACAGTTGTCCAGGAATTGCCTGGGCTGAAGACAGCCGCTTTCCTCAAGCCCCTACCCACCTTCCCAAGGCAGCTGCATCCACTGAGTGGTCATGGGAGGGCAAAGACTCCACCCTATTGGCCTCGGTTTGGGACAGCTCCAAGGGGCCACCCCAGCTTCGAAGCCCTCAGAGGGTTTGGCTGAAACCTCTGTTGCAACTGAATCACAGCCCAACTTCTCCCTCTGCCCATGTTTGCTTGCCTCACTTAGGTGTTGATCCCGGCAACATGTCTTGATACACGTCCTTCCAGCAAATCTTAATCTTGGGGTCTCCTTCGCAGAAAACGAACCTGCCCAGGTTCAAATCTGGTTCTGCCACTTATTAGCTAAATAACGCTCCATGTGCCTCAGTTACTTGAGTCTCCTTGTGCCCCAGTTTCCTCATCTGCAAAACGGGAATAAGTTCATCCCTGCCTCATGGTCTTGTTATAAGGCTGAAGAAAGAGTTAATCTAGAGAGAGCACTTAGAACAGTGTCAGGCACATAGTATATTCAATAAGTGCTAACTCTGCTAACTGTTATTATCTTAAGCTATAATTATGAAATGTTTCAGGTTTTCTACTTCATTTCCTGCTTCTGTGTTACATAAAAGTATACTTTTCCATCAGCTTTTTTCCCTCTGCTTTATTCCTTTCTTCAACCCAGATCAGAGTACTGACTTTTAAAAAGTGATGGGGAAAGGCGGAGGGGTACTGACATTTCTGAGTACTTATTTTGTGCCAGACACTATATTAGCTGCATTCGTTATTCTGCTTAATTCTTAATCCAAAAAGCCATGAATTATTATCTCCCTTTCACAGATGAAAAAATTGCAGGTCACATAAGATAAATGACCAAGATCACACAGCTAATAAAAGCCATATCTAGTATTCGAATCCCAGCCTCTGTTGCCAAGACCCAGCCTTCTCTGTTCTTCCAAGTTCCCTCTTGTGACAGGAGTCGGGGAAGCCAGCCATCAGGGGACCTGGCCAGCCATCCTCTTTTAGAAGCAGAAGGGAGTGTGGTAGAACAGAAAAGAACGGGGCTCCTTTAACCCCGACCTGTCTGAGCAAAAAACAGACGCCCTCCAGCGACCTACACGCAGAGGCAGGGCTGAATCGAAAGCTGAGCCCCTGTGAGCTGTGAGAACAAAGAAGAGAAAAGAACAGAAAAGAATGTTCATTCGTTTAAGCCATTAAAGCCATTATTTTGGGACTTCCCTGGTGGCTCAGTGGTTAAGAATCCGCCTGCCAATGCAGGGGACACGGGTTCGAGCCCTGGTCTGGGAACAGTCCACATGCTGCAGAGCAACTAAGCCCGTGGACCACAGCTACTGAGCCTGCGCTCTAGAGCCCGTGAGCCACAACTACTGAGCCCACGTGCCACAACTAATGAGCCTGCGAGCCACAACTACTGAAGCCTGTGCGCCCTAGAGCCTGTGCTCGGCAACAAGAGAAGCCACCCACAGTGAGAAGCCCACGCGCCGCAACTAGAGAAAGCCCGCACAAGCCCGCACGCAGCAACAAAGACCTAACACGGCCAAAAAAAAAAAAAAAAAAAAAAAGCCATTATTTTTTTCCTTTGGGTTTCTGGCCATTGTGCCAGATTTTAAAAGGACAAGAGATTCCTTCTCAGTGTTGAATAATATGACTATTTTACCATGAAATGGTTGAGTTAAAATGCATGAGTTTTAATGTGCTACATTCCACAGAGTGATTTTGTTGTAACTCAGGAACCAGTTTTGCTCTCTTATGAAATGGATATCTAGGGAAAAATGGAATTTCATTTACAGAAATGGGCCCTCATTTTCACTGATGACTTAGCAGCCTTTGGTGCTGCTGGCCGGTGCCCCTAGCTCTGTCTCCTTACCTTCCCAGGGCCACATCTCTCTGACCTCTCCTCCCCGTTGCTTTTGTTGGCGTCTCTTCTTCCTTAGGATATATAAAATGCACTTCTGAAACTTAAAAATTTTTAAATGGAATCAAAAATCAGATGTTCAGGGCGCACCTCGCAGGTGACTTGATCTCCCATCTAGACAGAATTAGCATAAAACTTACTCCAAAAAGGAGTCCCTGCCGGGACAGAGGCCCCTCTAGTCTCTACTGTCACACATTGGGTCTTCATCGCCTAGGCTTTCTTGTCTCTGATGATCTCATTCCAGGAAATACTGGAATATATCGGAATTTTCTAGAGCAAACCAGAACACACCACCATGCTCATGTCCTTTAGCCTCAGATTTGTCACTAGAGCACGTGCCAGGCCCTGACTCATGAGACACAAATCTTACGTCTCTTTCCTAATGAGTCACAGGCTCCTCTGGGAGGGTTCTGTTGTGCTTTGCCCGTCCCTTTATTGCCAAAACATCTCCACTTCCCACCCTTTCACACTTAGCGTTCTGCTTGTTGTTTCCAAACCTTTTAGAGGAAGGGGGTGGGTGAGTTTTCCAGAAAGCAATTTACCGTTCAGTTTGGCTCTAAATTTCTTAGCAGCTGGAGCAGAGGTGAGTTAGATAGTTCTAATTGTCTGATACAGGAAGGACCCATACTGGGCATAAGGAAAGACCAACTTCTTATTCTTCCTATATTCTGAGTGGAATGTGTTGCCTGCATCCTTAAATTTAAAAATCTGAAGGCAAAAGTAACATTTCTTGAGACCGTGTTAGGTGTTTGGTATATATGATTTCATTTAAGCCTCTCAGAAGTCCCATGAATTAGTCTACCTTCTTCTATAGGTTAGAAAACTGATAGACTGACAGGTTAAGTAACTGGCGTAAGGTCACACTGCTAGTTAGAGGTGGGGCTAAGATTCAAATCCAAAGCACTCTCTCCTCTCCATCAGTGGACGGTTTCTTCAAGGCCAGTTTTATAGTAGCTGAAGAGACGTGCTCCGTTCTCATATTGACCTCAGTGAAAAACCAAGGACCTCAAAATTCAATCTTCATTTATTTATTCCACAATGACTCATTGAATGCCTATGATTTTCCAGGCATTTCTAGAGAAGGCAAATTAATACAGCCCAGGCACTCACATTGCTCATGCATTTCAAAAGCTATCTAGCTAATGTAGTATATTTTGTGAAGTCCATTATACATATTGCTCACACACACACATACACACACACACACACACGCACACACAGCCCCTTCCTTCTGATGCTCTTAGAGCAATTCTCAGTGCTTGTGTTCAGCTAGGGTCCTCCATGGTGGACACAGGCACTGGTTCTGGGTGGCCCCCCCTGGGCGACCAGGACTCTGCTTTCTTAAGTGTTTCAGGCTCTGCTTCCCTGGATCGCACCTGCCCGAGCCCCACTGGTCCCTGACTTCATTCTTCATTGTTTTCTTCTCTTTTTCCAGTCCTTGTCTCCAGAGCCTCATTCCCTGGATACAATGATACAGCACAGAGAAGGAAGGAGTGAGGAAGGAAACCAGTATCTGGCCCCGAGAACGGGTCCTCTGAGCATAGAGGAAGGGGGCTGACAGACTGTTCAGACAAACATTCCTTTGAATATACACACTCTGGTAGATTCTCCTGAAAAGTAAACTCATTCATTCATTTGGGGAATATTTATTGAACATCTCGCATGTGCCAGGCAGTGAACTAGGTGTTGGGACTACAGGGGTGAGTGTCATACCTGCGCTCATAGGGCTTACATTCTAGTGTGGGTGGGACGGGCGATGGGAGGATCAACAAACCTCAACTTGTAACATGATCAAAACGGAGCGGAAGGAGAGGGCTAAGACCTGACGACCCGGGGATGGGGGGGCAAAGTCGACAGCAGGTCTCTGAAGGGAGAGAAGAGCAGTCAGGAGGGGAAAGACCTTCAAGGTGAGGAAGTAGGATGTGACGTCCCCGAGGCAGGACGGAGCAGGGCTGCAGGTGGTGACCCAGGCTCCTGTCACAGGAGCAGGGAGTCCGGATCGTGTACAACGTAGACCGTAGTCAAGGATGTCTTGAGGTGTGATATTTAGCTGGAAAACAGCTGCCACCTGGAGAATGGACTGGGGGTGGGTTAGGGGGCAGGGGCAAAACGAAAACAGGGAATATTAGCTACTTTGTATAACAATATCACCATTAACTTAGTGGCACAAACAACACGCATTTATGATCTCACAGTTCCTGTGGACCAGGAGTCCAGACACAGCCTAGTTGGAAGCCCCTACCTCAGGTCTCTCACAGGTTGTGACCAAGATGTTGGCTGGGTTGTGCTTTCACCTGAGCCTTGTAGGAAAGAATTCACTTCCAAGCTCATGTAGTTGTTGGCAGGACTCAATTCCTGCTGGGTGTAGGACT
>NW_006782449.1:839800-848727 GCF_000442215.2 Lipotes vexillifer
CTGCTGGTTGTAGGACTGAGGGCCTCACGTTCTTGCTGCCTGTTTGTTGGAGCCCACCCTCAGCTCCCACAGGCTTCCCACAGTCCTTTGCCGTTGTGGGGTTTCCCAACACAACCACATCCCACAGATGGTGGCCCTCTAGCTGGGTCTTGAAGGATGAATAGGAGTTGTCTAGAGTAGAAGGACATTTCAGACAAAGGGGAGACCAGGAGTGAAGGCATAGAGGTATGAAAGCAGGTGGTTTTTCCATAGAGCCAACTGCTTATCCAAGAGCCATTTCTCCCTTCTTCCCTGACTATAAGCCTGGATCTGGTCCTATTCTTCACACCACATGGCCATGCACTCAGGGTGGAATCTCTCATCAGTCTTGGGGGTTGAAGCGTGATTAATTTAAGCCAATAATGCTAATTTAATTCCTGGTAGTGCTCAGGAAATGTCATTAATGGCATTCTGGTCAATGAGATATGAGAGGGCAGTTTGCGAGGGGAGTCCTTTGGGGAAAGGTTTCCCTCCCTGATAAAGAGAGTCGTTCAAGTAGAAATTTCTATCTGTGGACATAGGTGGGTGAGTATGTGACACCAAGGGCCACACAAGCCATCTTGGGCCCACACTGGAACTGACCTAAGGCCCAAGCCAACCCACTGGAAATTGCAGAGCAGAAAGATGGAGAACATTGGTGTCTTTGGTGACACCCCTGGGCTTCTAGAGTAGCCAGCCCTGCAGTTGCCCACCTTCAACTTCTTGTTAGATGATATAATCAACTTCCCATTGGTTAAGACACTTGCAGCCAAAGCTTGAAAACAGCCTGTATGTTGTCCCGTGACCTGGCAGGAAACAGTGCCAGGCTCAGGAGCTGAGGCCAGCGGGAAGGTGTTCGTAGCCAGTGCTGTAAGGCTTGGCTTTCTCCTGTGCGGTTTGGTGAGATCTCAGTAATTTAAGGGAGAGAACAATTCTGTTTCTTGGTTAATCCTGGGTGAAGAATAGATTAGAAAATGGAGAGAATTGTGGCAGGAAGACCAGGTAGGAGATGGCTGCAGCTGTAGTCAAGAGATTGTGAGAACTGCAACTACAGAGGGTGCAGTGGACACCAAAAGGAAGAGCTGAGGGACCTTGTCGAGGCTGAACCTAGGGGATTTAATAAGCTTAAATGTCACGTTTCCCCAGTGGGAGCAACGGGTAGCTAACTGTCTGCCAGCCCAGACCATTCACCATTCCTGGAAAATACCATCCACGTTCACACCTCAATGCCTTTATTCCTGCATTCTCTCTCCCGTGGGAGTAAATTCCCATTCACATAATCCTACATGTAGCATTGCTGCTATGGGGAAATAAGATTCAGTTTACACCATTTGGACTCTCAGTACCTCGATCAGGAACGTAGCCCCCAGGAGTGAGAACCACCTATACAAACTGCATTCAGGTGACCCTCCAAACCCTGCCACCCCTACTGCAACCCACGGGGTGTGTGTTAGGCGGAATTGCTTCCCATATATTGATTAAAAACTTGTCCAAAGAATATAAAGCTGCAGTTTCACATTGGATCTATTTCTTGAAGACAAAAGCTAAGCTTCATTGTCGGCTCAGAAATGCACTTAAAACAATGCTTGTTGTGTTTCCCTTCCCAGCACTTGTATTTCTTGCTTTTTGTAAATTACAGAACTCAATAAGAAAGGGGGGCAGGTATGAAAGGGGAGTATCTACTTTCTTCATACTGAAAACCCGCTTAGAATGATTTTCCTGCTCAATAACAGCTTTCGTAAATGTTATTTCATTTGGGGCGTCTCAAATTAAGCTGAGTCATCCCTGCTTGATGATGGAGAGAGGGGCTCCAGCTGGTTGTCACTCGTCCCCAGTATCCGGTGTCATGTTAGGTTCTCAGTGAGCTCCATTGAGTGATGGAAAAGAGAAACGAAGGAAGGAGTGGACAGCTCGTTCATGGCGGAACCGGGAGTGCACCTGGCCCAGGTGTTTTCAACTGGATGACTTGGTTGGCTGTGAGGCAGGAGGACAGGATCTCCCCTAACTCGCTGCTTTATAGAAGCTGGACCAGAGGAGGTGACCTCTACCCATCCTCGACCCACATGAGGAAGGAGAGCAGAGACTAAAGGGACACTTAGGTTCTCTGGTGATGCTGGAAATGACCAGAAAAATTACCACTGATGGGGCACAGGACGGCAAAAGACGCTTCTGGAGAACCTGAGCCTTGACCCCCAGCGACCCCTACTGCCCTGGCCGTGAAGTCTGAACACCAGGCTCCCAGGCTAACCCATGAGGACTCCGATCTGAAAACTCACAGTTGATTGGGTGTAAAAGGAGTAAAGCAGACCACAGTTCCACAGACCCTTCTATGAGCCTGCACCATTCAAGGGTGCCGCATGGGGTGTGCGTTCCTGCGGACTGATGCTTCAAAGCAAAAATTCATTCAGAGGCAAAAGGCAGGGTGTTTGTTTCAGGTGTGTGACCTTTGCCCAGAGCCTCTGTAGGTAAACTGAGGCAGGAGAAGGATCTGGATCTCCATCCCTTACCCAGGATGGGAATAGGGGAAACATCTCCCTGGATGGTTTTGATAAATTTAGGTTAACCATTGAGCTACACCAGCGGTGGGCAAGCTACAGCCTGCGGCAAAATCTAGCTGCCCTGTGCTTTTTGTACAGCACTCGAGCTAAGAGTGGTGTTTACAGACCAACGTTTGCAGTCGACTTGATGATAGGGCATGCTGAAGCCCAGTTAAATGAAATGTGGCCCTCCCCAGAAAAGGATCCCAGCCTTTTCATTAGTAGACCTGTATTACCAAAAATCATATTTAATTATTGTCATTATGTTTTGAATTTCATCAATTAAAAAACGTCTGAAAACTTGTTTTCTCTTGTTATACAAGGACAAAATTCTCCATTTCGCCTCTTGGCCCACAAAGCCTAAACTATTTACAAGTCTGACCCTTCACAGGAAAAGGTGGCTGACCCCTGGGCTAGATCCGTCCCACTCCAAGTGTGGTCCAGGCAGCAGCAGCCTTAGCAGCATCAGCATCCCCCAGGGCATGTTAGAGATAGAGTCTCAGGCCCCACCCAGACCTCCTGGGGCCAAATCCACATTTTGACGAGTTCCCTGAGTGATTCGTGTGCACAGCACGTTTGGAAGCACTGCGCTGGAGTCCACATAGGAATCTCACAGGAGCTGTTGATAGTTTTGTTAGGTTAAAGGCTCGGGATGGCGGTGGAGGCTGGGAATGGGCACCAGCAGCTACTGTGGGTCCCAGAGTGGAGGCCAGGCCTCTCGCACTGGGTGTGCTGCTCCTCCAGGAACTGCCCCTACGCTGGGCATCAAAAGCCCGGCAGGCAGGAGGCCTGGGGCCCAGGCCCTGAGCCTAAAATGCGATCTTGTACCCTCTCTGGGGCCTCAGTTTTCTCACCTGCATAATGAAGGGGTTTGAAGAGCTGACATCAGAAATCCAGTACGGTTTTATCATATGCCTTGTTTTTTTGTTTGTCTGTTTCTTCTGTTTTTGTTTGGGATGGTTTGACAGGCTGATTAGTCCCACAAACATGGTAGGTGATGGATAATATAGGACAAGAGCGAAAGCAGCTTCAAGGGGAGGCCAGTGTGTTGGGATGTTGGACTCATGATGTTTCATTTTACATAGACCATATTCTGTTATTCTCTCTAGTTAGGTATTTCTTCGCATAATAGGAGAAAGTGCTGAGGAATTGTATTTAAGGGCACCCTGTGGCTTGATGGGGCCCCGGGTGGCTTGATGGCTTTCTGCCCAAGTCCATCCAATCAGAATGCTGGGACAATAGCACAGTCACTAGTTCGGCTTATCTTATTCACCTTCTTGGTGCCCGGCATTTATGAGGCACCAGGGATGCAACTTTGAAACACATCAGACGCAATTCCTGCCCTCATGGGGCTTACATTCCAGTGGGAGAGACAAATATGAAGGGAAAAGTTATAAGCAAAAAGGGAAAAGATGGATGAACATTCCAGCCTCTAAGCAAGTGCCAAGCCTTTGTGTCAGGAGGGAGCCTGGCTCATTTGAGAAACCACCACCAGAGCCAGTATTGGCTGAGGACAGAGTGTGGGAGGTGGGAGGGAGGGAGGAGGGGAAAATGAGGCTGGGAGTCATTGCAAGAGGGGTCAGGTCGCACAGGGCCTCCTGGGCTGGCAAAGGTTGCAGTGGAGGGGGCGCCTAGCAGGAAGAGGATGCGATTTATGGCCTAAAGAGACCATCCGGGCTTCCCTGGTGGCGCAGTGGTTGAGAGTCCGCCTGCCGATGCAGGGGACACGGGTTCGTGCCCCGGTCCGGGAAGATCCCACATGCCGCGGACCGGCTGGGCCCGTGAGCCATGGCCGCTGAGCCTGCGCGTCCGGAGCCTGTGCTCCGCAACGGGAGAGGCCACGACAGTGAGAGGCCCGCGTACCGCAAAAAAAAAAAAAAAAAAGGGACCATCGGCTGACAAGTGAGATTGGCAAGGAGTAAGACTCTTCAATCACTTCACGACCTGGGCACTTTTGAAGAGGACAGGCTTGTTATCTTGTAGACTGTCACAAATTTGGGTTTGTCTGATGTTTCCCCGCGATTAGATTTGATTACACATTTTTGCAGGAATACCATGGCAGTGATGTTCTGTCCTTCGCAGGGCACGGCAGCAGGATGTGCATTCCTGGTGACGTCCACTTTGATCACCTGGCTGAGGTGGCGTCTGCCAGGTTGATATGCTGTAAACTATGGAACTAGTATTTTCTCCTTTTAATTAATAAGGCTCTTGTGGGGAGATGTTTTGAGGTTATGCAGACATCCTTGCTCCTTCTGGAGGCTCTAGGGGAGGATCTCTTTCCTGCCTCTTCCGGCTTCTAGAGGCTGCCCCCCTTCCTTGGCTTATGGCCCCTTCCTCCATCTTCTAAGCTGGTGATGTAGCATCTTTTCTCTCTGACTCTGCTTTCCTCTGCTTCTGTTGTCACATCACTTTCTTGCTAATATATATGACCATCCTGCCTCCCTGTTATAAGGACTCTTGGGATTACATTCAGCCCACTGGGATAACCCAAGATAGACTTGCCATCTCAACATCCTTGAATTAATCACATCTGCAAAATCCCTTCTACCGTGTAAGGTAATGTATTCATAGGTTTCAGAGATTAGGACTTGGACATCTTTGGGAGTTCATTATTCAGCCTACCACATCCATCAGTACTATCTTGGGCAGCTGCATTAGTTAGGATAAATGTTTGCTACTATAACAGAGGATGAAAACGAAAGTGGCTTCAACACAAGAGAGCTATTGAATTCTCTCTCACAGACAAGTCCAGACATGCAGTTGAGGGCTGGGATGGCACCTCCGTAGCATCAGGGACCCAGGCTCCTTCTATCTTGTTGGTCTGTTGTCCTCACCACACAGCTTCTGTCTCATGATCAGAGATGGCTGCTTCAGCTCCTACCATCATGTCTGAATTCCAGACAGTAGGAAAATGGAAAGAAGATGGGAAGAAGCACTTTTTCTTCCTTTAAAGGCAAAACCCATATTTGGCACACGTCAAGTTCATTCATATCCTGGCAGTCCCCAGGCTGTGCCCAGCTTCAAGGAACTCTGGGAACTCTTTAGCTGGAGCCATGTGGCTAGCTAAAATGATATTACTGAGGAATAAGGGGAAACAAGTAGTAGTCTTGTAGCCAAGAGAGATAAGAGGGCACAGTGATGCCTTTTGACTGATTTGATGGCCAAGAGAGGACAGACCAAGACAGGGGGTGGGAGGTACATGCTGTGACTTTGGCAGAAAGGCTCAAGGTTAACGCTGAGTCGGACAGACAGGTGGAAACAGTGATGAAATTCCCTGGAATGAACCTGCTGCAGCCATACTGATACCAGCTCAGCATGGAGAGTGGAGAGCACGTGCAGTTTAGAGAGAAATAAAACTGGACTTGTACTTGGTCTCTTCTACTCCACAGATGCGTAAACTTCTTGGAGTCTCAGTTTTTAATAAATCAAGTGGGAATAATAAAACTGACCTTGGTGCTGCCATGAGGATTCAGTGAAACGTCCTAGCCCAAGGGCTGGCACACAGTAGGTGCTCAAACGACATAGTTAATTGCAATGTCCACACACTCCTCTATGGCCGTGGGCTGTTACCAGCTATATCCCAGCTCTTAGAGACAGACAGACACACGGGATGGGGCCCTTTAAGCGGAAGGCCTTTGAGAGATGGTAGGATGATTTGGTTCTATCTGTTATCCTCCTATAATTTTTGTGTTTGGAAATTCGTTACGAATTCATTCTGATGAATCCCAAATGCATGCACCATGAAAAACAATTAGCATTAATAGCGTAAAAGAAGGAGATCAATAAATATATAGCTTCATTTTTAAACTGTAATAATTTATTTGCTTCCTGACTTTTGGGAAATACTGCATCTTCGGGTGACACGTCGACCATTAAATAGCCGAACTGCACTGATTTATGGAAGGAGGTTGATACACAGCACACAGACCCTGCCCCCGGGTTGGCGGCACCTGCGCACGACCGGCAACAACAGAAAGGAAGGGGGCAGCCCTTTTTATGAGACAAATGCAACTGGGCAACATGTTCACCAGGCACTTCTCATCCTCACACGCTTCCCGAATGCGACACAGCAGATGGGAAAAATTAAGGAAACTGGTGCACCAAAGATGGGGAGAGAAAATCTGGCATCCATCAGACAACGAGTGGCGGTGGGGGGGGGCGGGGGGGAGAAAAAGCTATTTGAAGATGAGCTGGTGAGGCTCCAGATACAACACGTGCTGCTGCGGCGTCCGCCCTGGAGCAGGACGGCACAGGAAGGAATGCCTGGGTGAAGGAACAGGAGGTAATTCTAGACTGAGAGGGAGGGAAGGGGCAAAAGAAGCGGGGGTCCTTCGGCGTGGAGGGCAAGAAGGGACACAGCAGCATCCCTCACTCACCACTCGCTGCTGCTTCATCCTTTCTCACGATTGCAAGTGAACGACAGCTTCCTTGGACCTAAGAAGCTGGGGCGGGTGCTCAGAGCCAAAGGAGGCGAGGGTTTGCTTAGTGAAAAGGGGCAACGGTGTTGAAGGCAAAACCCTGCTCTCCTGCAGCCTCCTGTGGGATGTCATGGAGGCAGCCGTGGGTAGAGAGGGTGTGGGCTCTGCCTGGGAGGACAGTGGCACCACTGGGGCTTGGGAGCAGGGACAGCCCGATGGCACTGCCCGTGATGCCCGAAGGCCACCTACCAGGCTGCTGGCTGAGCGGGCAGCAGGGCTGAGAGCAGCTTGGTTTGGCGGGAGGCTGCAGATGGCCAGGCCTGGGGTGGGAGCCAGCAAAGATTACATTTTAAGGTGATATAGTCATCTTTGACCTTTGGGATGTCCCGGGCCACTGGTCATCCATCTTAGAGCCGCTGACCAGCAACCTCTGGGCTATTTTTACGGCCAGCAAACATTGCGCATTGATTGAATTGATTGAAATCTGCATCTGGTTCGTGGAGAAAGGACAGGGCCTCACAGCCCAAATGTGCAGCTTGCTTTTCTGTTATTGTCTCCGACCCTCCCTTCTCCCCTCCCCACCGAAGGGTGTGTGGAAACAGGGCACACACACACAGAGACACACACATGCCAAACATGCACATACCCCGCAAACACACACACATACGCACAACCACAAACACAGATACACACTCGCAGCATTTTTTCCAGGCAGATTTCCTGGCACGGTGCTCATTTCCTGTCAAAAGTTAAAGGGATCTTCAGAAGAATTCAGTTGAGAAAAAGCAGAGCTTGTTTAGTTCAGGGGGAGTCCACACAAATGCACACAGAGATCTACCAAAATGCTCGAGCAGGAGCTTGAAGGGTGAAAAAACAAGCAAACAAAACCTATCTGGGATAAAAAAAAAAAACGTCTGGTGAATTTGCCATGTGGCAACCGGGCTAGCTGAGCACCATTTCCCATCACTCCCTTTCCTGACTGGTTAGGGTGGAAACTGGGCGAGGTCGGCGGGCGCAAGGGAAGCAGCGGCCGCGTGCACCCTGGTGGGTTGATGCAGGCTCACATCCCCGGCAGGCAGGACCGCAGACTCCCAGGGCCTCCCACCCAGGGCCCGGGGCACAGCTCCAGGTGCACGGCCTCTTCCCCGGCGCGGCAGCCAGCGAGGACGGAGGCTGCAGAGGGAGAGGACGACACACTTCCCACCTGTTCTTCATGGGTCATCATCATCATCCTCTCATCTTATAGTCCAGCCCGCGGGTCCTGGGACTCCAAAGGCACGGGACCCAACACAGAAGAGCCTGACCATCCCCTACAGTGCTGCGAGGTCAAATCACAGGCTTCTTTCCATCATGCCTAGTGGTTCCAATTCTTTGAGCCCTGACCCAAAAACATATCATAAAAGGAAGGCACTGACACAGTCACAAGGCCTTTGTTCCAGGAAGTGACCACAGCTGTCGCGCTTACGTTTCAGACACATCAGCCTTGATGACTTCCTGGGCCTCTGGTCTGGGGTCGGGGCAGGTGCCACCCACGCCAGGCGTGTGCAGGCCCCAGCTCCGGCCTGAACTGATGGGCCCTGGCTCTGAGCATCCCGCCTGCCCGCTGGACCATTTTAACACCTCCCCGCCCCGGCCCTCCCCTCCCACCCCCATTCCCTCACTCCCCACGCACAGGAATGATTCGGTTCTGGAATACCGCTGCTTCTGAGGCTCTCTCTGGGGAGCAGAACAGTGAGTCTTGGGAGCGGCACCTCTTTCCTGACTCAGAACCCACGTGGGGTGACAAGCATGGGAAAAGGAAAGGACCCAAGTGGGGTTAGGAGGGGGACGCCCGGATCTCTGAGGTGAAGCCAGGACGGCCTGCAGCCTCCTGTGAGGGGCTTTTGCTGACAAGCTCCTTTCCTCCCCTCCCTCCTCTCTGTCCCGATTCGGGAGGCGAGGCGGGGGCGGGGGG
>NW_006782449.1:848828-853688 GCF_000442215.2 Lipotes vexillifer
GGGGGTCCAGCCTTGTCTAGATCTGCATCCCCGTGGGAATCAGCTGCACGGCTCTCAGAAATGCACCCCAGTAGGTCCCAGTAGGTCGCACACGCTACCCTTTGGTCCCTGGAAACGACTTTTCTGTAGGAGCCATTATTTCTGGATTGGAGGGAAAAAAAATCCCTGGTGGCCTCGTTGGCCCTTCTTCCAGTCCCAGCCCACTCCCCTCAGAGAGTGGAGGGCCCTCCCCCTGGGTGCGGGGGGGGATGGGGCCTGCAGAGCCCTGTGGCTGGAGAGGTTGAGGCTGGGCGCTTGGGGGGCTCGGTGCTCCCAGTGGGTGGGGACACGGTGGCGGCTGCAGGGTGAGCACCGCGGACTGGTGAGAAGCGCTCTTGGTTTGAGCCCTTGATCTAACGTCAGGCTGAAGACAGGCTGCCGGGGATCCGCTCCTGCAAACAGAACAGAACAAAAAGCGAAACCAAAAGTATAAATAAAGAAAGAAAATCGAAACAGAGTTTCGAGGGAATTTCATTAGTGAGAAATAAGGCGAATTGACAGCAGGGAGCCCGGGGCACCTGGCACTGGGCAGGGACCTGAGGGCGCAGCAAGCAAAGGTCCCAGAACCTGCTGGGGGTGGTGCGTGCTGCACTTCTCCGAGCCGCTCCACCCCAGGGCCCAGTCCCGCTGACCGCACAGGCCACCTCCCGGCTCTTCTCGGTCCTGTTCTCCGACTCTGAGGTGAATAGGGGCTTAGGAGCAAAACCATAGATCCTTGGAGCTGGACTGCTTCAAATGTGGACCCTCGTTCAAATCCCAGCTCTGCCCTTTCTAGTCCTTGTGATCTGTGGCATTAGTCGCCGCGGCTGCCCTCAATGTTCCTTTCTGTACAATGGGCAGTATAATGTTATCTCCGTGGTGCTTGTGAGAAACAGCCATGCTGATGTGCTAAATACCCGCCTTGCCCTGCCTGTTGCAGGGCTTTTCACTACTGACAATTCGGGTGGATAATCCTTTGCTGTGCGCGACTGTCTTGTGCGGTGTGGGATGTTTAGCAGCAGCCCTGGCCTCTACTCACTGGATGCCAGTAGCCCTCCCGAGTCGTGACGACCAAAATGTGTCCAGACACTGCCAAGTGTCCACCGGGGGACGTAATTGCCCGGTTGAGAACCAGAGCCCTGCAGAGATGAGGCCCCGCCACTCTCCACAGGGTGGACCACGGGGCAGATGGCACTGCCCTCAGCAATCGCTCTCTCCTACAAGCTGGGGGCCTTGGACAAGCCCTCTGGTCTCTGTGGTCCTGTTCCTTCACCTGTACAAAGGGGAAATAACATACCTGCCACAAGTCTCCTAGAATCACGGGCTGATCTCAATGTAACAGTATTTATAAGTCAAGTGTTATTTGAAGGTAAGGCACTGTCACCGTTGGAATGGGGACCCCAGAGGTCAGGGATTTTGTCTGGCCCGTTCACTGTTGCACAAGGAGCTTAGGAAATGGGCCCTGCCTGAGGGAGCGAATATTCTGTGTGCTGCCGGGGTCCGGTGAGCTGAGCTGCGCCCCGCGGCTCCTTGCAGCAGTGGAAGTCAATAACATTGATTCATCGTGACTCTTTGACCCCTGCAGCAGGGCTGTCACTGGGAGGTTGGTCTCAAACTGGAGTGTGCACGAATCTGCTGGGGGCTTGTCAGCATAGAGAGCACCAGGCGGTGGGCCCAGGGGGCCCAGGAACCTGCATTTGGACAGGGTTCCCTTCACAAGCAGACTCGGCTGCATCGCCACCTGCACTGTCACCAGGTCCGGGGAGCAGTGGTTTCCCTAGCTCTAGAGCTGAGGTCCTCAGCCCGTGGAGCCCCTATTAGAACAGTTAGCAGCTTTCTGGCTCTGCCCTCTGTCTGTGGCTGCAGGGCTGTGGGATGATGCCCCCGGGGTATCTGCACGGGCGGGATCAGGTATCCCAGTGGCTGAGCAGACCTCCCAGCAGGCTCAGCCCCCCACCTCTCCCAAGGGCAGATGGGCACCAGTGTGGAGACCCCCAGCCCCTCCCCCAGGAGACGGGGCACCCCGACTGTGCACCCAGGGCCCAGCGCCATCCATGGCCTCTGTGGGGCTTTTCTGTGCCCAGCATTTGCTTTCTGATTTGCTTCATTTTATTGTCTTGGTTTTGAAAAAAAGCCGAAGGAGGCCCCCTGGGTTCAGGAGTGTGGGCTCTGCTTTTGGAGGACACAAAGAGACCCTCAGACATGAACTGGGACCTACTGGCCCTGCGCAGCCTCTGTTGTTCCTGCTCTGATCATCTTCGCTAGGCAGGCCTTCCTTGGGTGTAGTAGGTCCTCAATAAATTCTGTTTTAAATGAAGCAGAATTCTGGAAACTTGTAAGCAATATCTCAGCTTCCCCCAAGGCCCCAGTTGTATGTAAATCCTCACTGCAGCTTTAAACCTGCCTGGAAGCCACCTCTGCCAGATTCTAAAGCACTCCTGAGACTCAGAAAATTCCCGAAGCTCTCCCAAGCCGCCTTAGTTCTGCTTCTTAAGCAGAAACCTACAAGCTCCATTAAAACACAGCATGATAACCTCAATTTAAGAACTCTACTTTTTTTTTTTTTTTTTTTTTTTTTTTTCTATTCAAAAGCCTTAGTTAAGCTAATCAGGGTTCTTAATAGCTTCCTTGGTTACTGTTTTGCCACTTTTTTTTTTTTTTTTTTTTTTTTTTTGCTATTCAAAAGCCTTAGTTAAGCTAATCAGGGTTCTTAATAGCTTCCTTGGTTACTGTTTTGCCACAAGACTTACCCAGGGCTTGGAACAGCTGGCTCTGGCGCCCCGTGGGGCAAACCCCTCCTCAGCCTGACCGGGGACTTCCAAGCTGCCTCGGGGTTCTGGGGAGATGAGCCACGGGAGGGTGGAGGTACAAGCTTCACACTCACTGTTTTCCAGGCACCAAGGGTCCCTAACTGGGCTTTCCTCCGACACCCTTTTCTGCATGAAACTGCTCCTTTTACAGAGAGGAACCTCTTCTTTTTGTCCTTTTTCTACTTTATCATGTTCTTTGCTCATCAGCATTTCCACGCGTTCCTGAAGCTTCACAAAATACAGAGGGTAGAAAAGAGGATTCTCGGCTCGGGTGGGCGGTTGCCCTGTCACTCTCTGGTTCCTGTCGTCTCCATGGCAACATGGAAGGGGTCAACAACGTGGGTCTGGTCCTGAAATTTGGGGGACCCGGGTGGGAGTGCCTGGGGTTTCAGTAAGAAAGCTCTTCCTGCTTTTGAGCCACACTCAGTCCCCGCTCTGTGTCTACCTAGAAAAGTGAAAGGGCGGTGGTCCGGATCTCAAACCTCCTGCCCTGCAGGTAAAGACTTCTAGCTCCATGCCATGGACTTGGCCTTGGCTCTACGGTTGGACCTGGGAAGTAGGATCAGGGGGTGTTAGCTGGAGGGACAGAGACAGGGATGGAACAAGGTCCACAGGCAGCTGCCAGCCCTGGAGACAAGACCCAGCAAGCAGGGCCAGCGTCGGGAAGCACACAGATACCCAGGCTGGGACTGACACTGAATGTTTACAGGTGAGCCAACTTATAAAGCACAGTTAGATGTCCCCAGGTGGGGCATGTGGCCCAGTTGGGCTGGGATGGCAGCCATCCTGGGCCCTGTGGTGTGAATGTGACTTTGGAGTGAAAACTGACTTAGGTGGGCATGCACCCACTTCCTGCCCATCTCAGGTGGGAATGGCGCCCCACTCCTGCCTTTGAGAGCGGGGCTGAATTTAGCTTCTAACAACAGACGAAGCACCTCAGTGGAAACCCGGAAAAACTAAAGCAGGTGACATCTCCGAAATTAAACCTCAGGTGGCACGGCTGTAAAGACCTCTAGGATCATCTCACTCGACGTCAAAAACCAAGGCACATGGGGACCAGTGTCTTATCCATCACAACACAGCTGACTAGTAGCCTC
Organism: Lipotes vexillifer; assembly: GCF_000442215.2. Classification (NCBI taxonomy): domain Eukaryota; kingdom Metazoa; phylum Chordata; class Mammalia; order Artiodactyla; family Lipotidae; genus Lipotes; species Lipotes vexillifer. Next base: position 852,754 of record NW_006782449.1, read on the forward strand.
GGGGCCCTTTCTCCTCCGTCACCGTTCCTCAGCTCTACCAACCCTCGTGCCCACTTTACATGACAAATATCTTGTAATGACCTCTTACCTATCTTGGTATCAAGTTTATAGATAATATAACTTCCCTATATACATAATAAAAATCAGTATAATGCCCTACATGTAATATAAGGGAGAAATAAAAAGGAAGTAATTCACAAACAAGTAGTTCAATAAGTAGATACACAGGCACAGCTACACTCGAAGCCCATCACCGTGCATCCGCGGCTGGCTACAAATGTAGACTGATAGAAATATATTGTACTGGTGACAAATACTTTTAGTGTTGTTATTGATTAAGTGATTTTCTGAAATGGTAAACAACCCTTGGTGAAGTTGAATCTCCCCCTTTTAGGGGAATTTTAGCCCAAGTTCCCTAGAAAACAGTATGAGGCAGGGCTGAAGGGGAGATGCTTTCTTTAGGAAGTGCAATCCCAGGGCAGCAAGAGTGAAAGATGGAAGGCCATACAGGATGACACACTGCAGGCTGAATGAGTATGCTCAGCCCCATAGGAAGTTTCCGGATGGACCAGATGGAGAAAGCACACTTCAGAACAGTCCATCAGGAAGAGGAGAGGAGAGAGAATCCTCATGCCTCTTGGCCAAAGTTGGCCCCATGAGGAGTGAACTCTCCTGCCCCTCTGGGTTACATCTTCTGGCCCTCAAGGCAACTGTACCCTCTTGAGTGTGGCCTTTGGTCTGACTCCAGAAGCACTAGAAATATCCCGAGACTCTGGGCACGTGGGCACACGGCTGGTTGGCCTCAGGTGTGGCACACAATGTCCTGCAGAGAGTCCGGTGGACCAGGACGCTGAGGGCCTGGGAGGTGGGTGCAGCCCAGAGAATCTGAGGAGGTAAATAAGCCACGTCTGATACAGTAGAGTGATTGCATTCCT
>NW_006782449.1:854006-879395 GCF_000442215.2 Lipotes vexillifer
GCTGCAGGGTCGGTGAATCTGAAAACCGTAAAAAAAACTGCCTTGTGTTCCTTTTTTTTTTTTTTTTTTTAAGAGCTATGTTTCAGGCTCAGACAATGTCAATGTTTGGTGGGACACTTGAAAGTTATGTAGAACACAGGACAAGTATGTGTGGTTAGGTAGATTACAGGGAAATGACAGCTGATGTTTATAAGATCCAGGCATTGTTCTAGGGGCCTTGTCCAGATTGATTCACTGAACGTGCACAGCAACCTTAGGAAATAGGGACGACTATTGATGAGGAAACTGAGGCCATACTCTTAGCTTCAGCAGCCCCAGCCTCATCAACTCACCGCCAGTCGCGTCTCCCACTGATCACGTGCCAATCAAAGCTCTCCTGCAAATGCCACCTCCCTCACGCATGGGAGCAGTAGGCTGTTCTCCGTGGACCTGTTCTCTTCACAGACACACAGCCTGATAGGGTCACCGCTTTGAGCTCCAGGTTTACTAAGGGAGGGCAGGATCGGGGATGGGGTGGGGTATGATGGGAGGGGCTGTGTAGTAAAGGGATGGATGAAGGAATAAGAATTTGGACCTACTGCGTGAAATCCATTTCAATACACTTCTGTATAGCAAAGCAGGCTGGCCCATCGGCCGAAGTCGTTGCTGCAGATTTTCAGGAGTTTTAACTGCTGTCGCCCAGATTCTGGCGGGGTAACAGAAAAAAATTTTTGAAAGACAGCAACCCAAACCCAAAAGCAAAGCAAACTTCTGTGTCTGTCTTCTTACAGCTCGGGCATTGCTCTTTGTGGCCAAAAGCCAGCTGGGTGTCCCCAGGCCCACGGAGCCCCTGGTGTGCCAGTTGGACCCCATCTGAATCTCAGTTTCCAGGGCGCCTTTGAAACACAGCCGCTGCCAGAAACGTCTGGTGATTGTGGCCGCGCAGAGCCTGAGGGGGTGGTTTCTCCCCGCAGAGCTTCTGACAGACATCTGCACCGGGAAATCTAGCCCCCAGCCTCCTGGCAGGTGGTCTCAGATCTGCCAAGCCCCCAGGCATGGGGCGCCCAGACCACTGAGGACAAGGGGTGGAGGGGAAGCTGGAATCCCCACAGCTAACTCGAGAGCGCTTCTTGGGTGGAGCGCAGCCCAGCTGTATCCTGGGGCCAAAGCTGCCTTCCGTTTTCTCTACCAGCCGAGATGACATCTGAGACTGTCAGCCTCTCCCTCACTCCTGGGATAAATAAAACAATAATAATGACAATGGCCAAGCCTCAGCTGGCACCTCCTATGTCCCGGATACTGTTCTCAGCACTTTATGTATGTTAACCCTGGCAACAACCCTGTGAGGTGTGTGTGTTCATTATCAGCTACCCCCATTTTGCAGATAGGAGATCCAAGGCATGATAAGTTTAAGTGATTTGTCCAGGCTCATGCCATCCAGTAAGTGTCTCCTGGGCATGTTTCTAACCATCGCCCCTGGTGGCCCTCTGCTGCAATCCAGAGCAACACAGAGCCCCGGGACTCCGCTCCTGCCTCGCCACCAGCTCCCCTGCCACACAGAGCAGGGGACACACAACAGGGCATCGGCAGCCCAGGATCGATGATCACAGCCTTCTAGGAGGCGGCTTCCGTGCTGCCTCTCCCTAGACCCTGGCCGGGCAGACACTGCTGCTAGGTCCCTGATTCTCTCTCTCCCGCTCAAGCCAGACTGAGTCTCCATCACAGGGAGGAGGCCAGAGCGGTCTGATTCTTCAGAATCACCTTGGTCCCCAGGCTGACTCCTTCTGCTCCACTCTGGTCCTTTCAGCCTCCTGCCCTACCTCGTCCCTCATCTCGCCCCTGGGCCCTTCACCCTCTACCCAGGGGCCCTGCTACTCTTCATCTTCTGGGCTTGGGGCTTCCATGATACTCCACCTCTGTGCGCCTGGCCCTGGAATAACAGACCTCCTGGCCTGGAATTTCCTGGGCACTGGATGTACAAGGTCAGAGATGAGATGGTTGACATAGCTAAAAAAACACAGTATCGGTTCTCTTATTACAATGAGCAGCTATTTAATTTCATGCCAACTCACGAGAGTGTTCATACTCTAGAACAGGAAAAAAGATAAGAGAAAAAAAGAGAAGAGAAACAAAAACCAACGTAAGGAGAGTTTCCATTTGGAATCAGCGACGTCCCCATTTATCTGCCCTTGAAATTCTGGAGTCAAAGGAATTCCAGGCTTCGCCGTCGGACACCGAGCCCTCCAATCTGCTCACGGAGCTGCGGGGGCCCTCGGGATCGGGGACCCCTCCCCAGAGCTGGCTCAGGCCCAGGCTGAGCTGGGGGTCGGCACAGACGTGGTCCACCCTGAACTGCTCCCAGACCCTCACGCTCCGCGCACCGCTGCCCAGGAGCCAAGTGCCCAATGGCCCTTTGTCACCCACTACCCAATGTGCATTCTCCAGTGGGCACAGCGGGGACCCTGCCACAAGGGCCTCTGCCAGCGAGCCAGGAGCGAGTGAGGGATTATGACGGGACGGGCCTGCCTGCAGCGGCAGATGGTAGCGCTTAGCGCTGAACTGCTCTCGGGTGCTTTGAACATCTTGAAAAGATTTCTTTAGAAGTTAAACTTGGCTTGGGAGCGACAATATGGTTCAGTCTGTGGCTTTGAAAAGGCCTCGGGGTGGGGTGAGGGGCGGAGGCTGTTTCATGTGCCCCCGGCCTCGCTTTGTTCACGGAGCCCTGTTTTTCACGTGTCCTGTGGCCACAGCAGCTCCTGAATTTCGACTCCATTGTCTGGAAGTCGTGTCTGCCCAGTCTCCTCTTCTGCTGGAAAGGCCAGGCTGGCTGTCCTGGGCCATCCTTCGAGGGCACATTTAGATGTCCAGGGCAGCTGGACAGACCCACATCCTCAGGATACCAGCGAGGCCGGGGCTGTGTTTTGCTGGTGCCTCTGGTTCAGCCCACGGAGGGTTTGCTGAGCATCCAAACAGGGCTTTGGGTCCCAAATCTTTTGGCACCAGCCAGGACCAATTTACAGCTTCTTGAATCCTGGAGCTTATGGCTAATTGCACTGGAATAATACCCTCCAAATCCCTATCCTAGGCTTGTCCTATTTAATGAATCCTTTGAGAGACAAAGAGTTTGATCATCTCTGTGCTCAGATAATACCTCCCCTCCCACCCCACAATTTTCCTGTCCTCAATTTGGTCACTCTAAACTCTTTCCGGAAAGACCCAAGCTTTTCCCCAAGGAAGTCACCCAGGAGCATCTTAGGGGTGGGGGGAGAGAGGACTTTAAATTGGCAGAAAAGAAACGAGATCCCCAGCCGCCCTGGCCACTGCCGTTTGCAGTAGCTTCAGCAGCTAGAAGCAGGCTCCATTGACCATTCATGAGATGTCAGGTGGGCTACAGATGGGAAGACGGTGTTATTGATTTTTACTAGCCTGCTAAAATTGAAAGGAAAAAAAGACTCTCCTTAAAAGCTCCTGGTTAAGCTTTGTTTCCTAAATGATGATTCCAGGGCTCCGAGTTTGTCAAAGGCAAATTTAAAATATCAGGGCTGTTGGAGATATAATAAAATGAAATCTTCTTACAGCCATTAACTTCAGAGAGGAGGGGATCTCTGCTCAGGCTCGGGGGCCCCAGGGAGGGGAGAGAGCCTCACGGAGGAGGGAGGGCAGAAGCCCAAGGAACAAAACGGCAGCCCCTTTGATAAGATTGGAGGTGAATCTAAAGAAGTGAATTCCAACCGCTCTAAATTGACACCAGTTCCCTGTTGAAGCAATGACAAGGGATGGGGTCAGGGCGCCTGATGGGCCCCATCGAGGGCAGTGACTTGGAAAATGGGCAAAATTTGGGGTCAGATGGATGTGCTCTCAGGGGAAGAAACTGAGGACGAGGAAGCCAGGTTTCACCACCCACACCACCGCCGTTACTTATTTAGGGGTTGCTTTCTCCGTCGCTCATCTTTCTGAGAGGGCACCAGTTTCCCGCCATGGGCCCCCCTCCCCCCGCACCCTGGCACACTCAGGGCACAGTCAAGTCCGTGCAGGGATCTGCCCCTCATTCAGCTTACTGGGTCTGTGTGGTGCTTGGTGCCCTCTTGTTGACCGCGTGCCTTGGATGGGTCATTTTCCTCCAAATCTTTTTTTTTTTTTTTGCGATATTCTATTTCACATCCCCAAATTCCTCGGAGCATCCTATAGATTCCTTAAAAGAAGGTATCAGGTTTTAGATATATTTGTGTTACCCCCAGCAATCAACATTCAGCCTTGAATATAAAGAACTCCATACATCTTTGCTAAATGCGTTCATCGGAGTTTCCTAGCTTAAGATGGAGTGTGGATTAGAAATGATTTCCTAAGGTTCCTTCCAACTCTTTTTTTTTTTTTTTTGCGGTACGTGGGCCTCTCCCCGTCGCGGCCTCTCCCGTTGCGGAGCGCAGGCTCTGCAGGCTCAGCGGCCATGGCTCACGGGCCCAGCCGCTCCGCGGCACGTGGGATCTTCCCGGACGGGGGCACGAACCCGTGTCCCCTGCATCGGCAGGCGGACTCTCAACCACTGCGCCACCAGGGAAGCCCTCCTCCAAACCTTTGAACCTGCCAAAGCATCTCAGGAAGGCTCCCTGTGAGTCCACCAAAGGGCATGTGCTCACACGGTGGCCTAGGAACGAGGGTGCTGGTCACCCTATCCTCCCGAGTGTGTGCGCACACATATGCCTGTGTGTGCCTGTGACGGTCTTTATCTACCTGTCAGATTGAGGTGGGAATGCCGTTTGGCAGGTGCCGACGCCCTCCTGTGCTGCAGCATTGTGGAAAGTACATTGATTGATTGATTGATTGACCTTTATTGAAATTAAAAGAGCATGGATCTGTGAGCCATGAGCCTGGGGATGGATGGGACCGATAGATCGACCAGCAGATACCCACTGAGCATCAGACAGCACGGTGCTGGGCACTAGGCACAGAAGCAAACAATACCCTCCCTGCCCCAGGGTTACAAAATGTGTGTGCGAGTCATGAGTTCCTGTCAGGTCCTGCAGTCACGGAACTGCAGAGTTAGACGGGGTCCTGGGACCCCTCGCCTGCCTTCTTACCTAGTGGATGAGGAAACAGAGGCTCTGGGAGTTCAACTGACTCATGTCAGGTGTCCCCGGTGTCCTGGATTCCACTCTGTGACGTTGAACAGCCAGACCACTCCACTTCTCAAAGACATGAGCTCTGTGCTCAAGTTGCTGACGGGCCCAGCGGAAGTTTGAGCTACCTACCTTTAGGACTTCACTTCTATCAGATGGGGAGGGGGTCATTCACAGGTGCTGGGAAGCTCAGCAAAAGGGCCCTTGGGAACCTCTTTCAATCCAACACAGGGATGGGCGAGGCTTGGGTCCTACCTTATCACAGGGATTACACAACAGTTCCCTTTGCTGGCAGTAAGTAAACTCCAGGTGCTTTGTGGAGGACTCTTCACTCTCCATCTATTTGAGTTTATTTTTTAGAAGTTTGCCAATTTTATTTTAATTAATTATTAATTAATTAATTGATTGATTGATTGATTAATATTTCGGCTGCACTGTGCAGCTTGTGGGAGCTCAGTTTCCCGACCAGGGATTGAACCCAGGCCACAGCAGTGAAAGCGCGGAGTCCTAACCACTGGACCACCAGGGAACTCCCACTCTCCATCTGTTTTAATTCTCAGAATAGCATCATGAAGCAAGTACGTATGAGGACACTAAAGCACAGAGAAGTGGCGTGACTTGCCCCAGGACACACAGTGCGCGATGCCAGAATTTACACGCAGGTGCCAATTCTGATGGTCAGAGTATAACAAATTCAGCAACCCAACAAAGGGTTTGTTTCTTTGCTTCCCGCTGACTGTATAGCGGTTATTTATTTGTTGTTAAGAGCGCTGGCTGTTTCAAGGTTAATGTTGGCATAGTCTGTTCCAGCACCCCTTTATAGAGCCAAGGTTGGGTGATTGGACCCATTCATTTCTAGTGCATAACCCTGTTTCATGAAGGGTTGGCAGCCTCTTGCCAAGGCTCATAGGCATGTGACCAGAGAAGCTATAATTAAGTCTGTGCCATAACACACAAAACAGAATGCTCAGTGACTGGAGTCACGTGGTCTGGGGAAATCTTTCCTCTCCACCCCCGAGAAAGACAAATGGCTTTTGAAGTAATTATATTTTTTTCCATTTTAGAAATTTAAAAAGTGAATTAAGATTTTAATTGCCTATTGTATGCCTTGCACACAATTTCAAGGTGATGATCAAATTCCTTTCTTCTCTGGTGATGAAATCTGTTCTTGGTCAAAGATGGTCAACTTACAGGTATCATGACGATCAGTCAGAAAGACACAAACAGTACCATGCACCGTACTCTTGTTTATTTAGCATTTCCTCCGGATATATAAGCATGTGAGCCCTTGGTTTGATATTGGGTGAGCTGTTTGTGGCAATGTCTTCAGGAATGATAGCATTTGGTTGCCTAAAGAGAAATATCCATAGAGAGAGCAGAAGGGAGAGGTTAACCCCATTTTGAGGACAGGATTATGGAAGTGTTAGAATTTCCAGAACAACCTCTTCCGCACTGTCCTCCGATCCACCCCCATCCCTGCCCCCTTTAATTAGGTTGATTGGTTTGTCCCTGACCGTAACCAAGGTAACCAGGGCCCTCCTGGTTCTTGTCTCCAATGAGAAGACGGACGCCCAGCAAGGGTTTAACTCAGAGGGGACCCTGGGATATGCAGAAGCTCCCTTCCCGGAGCTGCTGGGGCTGAGTGACAGCTGAAAGGCTGGCAGTGTCACTGGGAGACAGAAGAGGACCTGGCACTATGGATAGATTTTTATCACTCTCCTGAATACTTCCAATTACAGGCATTAGTTCCGAGGCTTTGTTTAGCAATTGGTGCCACAGAAATTGGTTTTTGTTCATTGATTTACATGAATGCATATTGTAACTGGCTTCTCAGGATACATAATTTGTGTTATTGCTTTCGTTTCATGGAATTCTTCAGGGACTATGGGAGAATGAAAATATCACGGGAGGGGCACTCTCCCCTTTCCTGATGGGTCTGGTTAGTTGTGGGAGACACAACCAGATTCTCCTGGGCATGGGGGTGGGGGCGGGGAACAGGCAGGAGCCCCACCCAGGCTTCTCTCTCACCCTGGCCCCACGCTCCGGGCAGGCTTTCTCAACCTCTGCAGTATTGACATTTGGGACCAGATATTTCTTTGTCTGGGGCTGCCCTGCGCCTTGTAGGATGCATAGCAGCATCCCTGGGCTCTGCACACTAGATGCCAGTAGCACCCCTCCGCCCAGATGCGACACCCAAAACTGTCTCTAGGTATTGCCGAATGCCCCCAGAGGGCAAAATCACCTCTGGTTGAGACCCAGTGGCTCAGGGTAAACAGGGACTCAAACAGACCCAGACTTGCTACAAGCCCTGGTATAGGACTTAGAATGTAGGTCCCCTTAGGGACTCGAGGGTGGACGGCGACTGGGGAGGCATGGAGCTGCGCCAGAGTCGCACCTGCTGGGAGGAGAGAGCTCTCCCCAGAAAAACATAAAACTGGCCAGTCGCTCTAGGAACCTCACAGCAGCCCAACGCTTCACTCAGATGATCTAACTGAATTTTTACAATGAACCTACGCAGTCGGTACTCTCACTTTTCTCCTTTTCTGAATGAGGAAACTGAGGCAAAGGGAAGTTAAATAATTTACTCAAGGTCAAAAAAGCCAATTAGGAGCAAAACTGGGATTTGAACCCAGGCCGACTTGGCACTTTCTGTTTCGACCCTGGATTGTTTAAGACCCTGGAGAAAGCTGTGACTCTGGGACCTCTGTTTCTACACGTGGACCCTGCTAGCTCCCTGGGGGGATCCTTTTATTGCATCTGCTGCAGCTGTTCCCGCTGCCAGAGGAGCGGCTGGCCAACCTCATTGCATGACAATGCTCAGAAAAAAGAAAAAAAGAAATAGAATGGTCCCGCTTAGTGGCATCCAGACGGGGAAATGCTCACTCTCTCCAGTGGAGTCCTGAGAGCCTCCCTGGGGTCCCTGGTTGGCCCTGACCCTCCCCACCCCCAGGCCCAGTTCCTTTCTTCTGCCTCATCAAGACTCCCTGTGAAAAGCGTGGCTTGTGGCTTCGTCAAAAGATGCACTTAACCTCCCCCACCCGGGAGCCTTGTTTACTAAACAAAGCTGCAGCAGAGTCAGGGCCTCTGGGGAACAGGCTAGGTGGAAGGGCAGGGGTCAAGAAGCGGGGTCAAAGGGCTGAGACCCTGGGGAAAACAGGAGATTAAACATCTTCCTTTTCAAATCGGGAGGTTTGGATAATTAATTGGTCCCCAAACATGAAAGCCTTTGATGACTGTTCTGGGTGGTGGCCGTTCAGGTTCCGCCCCTCGTTCTCCCTGGCAGATCCTTTCGGGCAGCACCGGGCCTGAGTCAGACCAGCCTGATGGCCAAGTGGTCGCATGGTCTGGCCTGAGGGGGACCTTTGCCAGCCGCTGTGCCCACAGTCCTCTCCTGAATCCCCGCTCACGTGGAGGGCTGTCCCCAGAGGGACTGGGCTGCCCAGGGCAGGGACCCCAGATCGACGCCTCCCCGGCAGGCAGGGATCACTTCCTTTACATGCTCCGGCCTGATCCGAGGGCGACTTGGTCCCACTTTCAGACCCAGAAACAGCCCCATGAGCGTTCTGGCCTCGCGGTGCCTGGTGAGAGCCGAGTGGTTACTTCCCCACAGCAAGGTACGGAGAGATCTGTACCCTGAGGTCTTTAAAAAGTCCTCTGCTACCCCTACCCTACCTCTGATAAGCACAGCAAAGAAGAGCATGAACCAGGGCCATCCACGCTGATGCCCACTGGCCGCTCCTGGGGGTCCTGCCTGATACTGTGGCGCCATTTTGCGGATGAGAAGACAGAGGCTCCTTGCGAAGGTGCTAGCAGAGCTGAGGTTCAGTTTGGGGCTCGTGGCTGCACAGCCGTGCCTCTCTGTCTTCTGCACCCTGGAGTGCAGGTGTCTGCAGGACGAGCGGGCGGTGACTGCGGGGACGAGGGCAGGCTTGCAGGGCAGAGGGCTGAGTTTTGTCCTGCCTGATCCCTGCGCGGCTCCAGCTGGGCTTGGGGGCTGCGGAGCCAGGCCTGGAAGTGGCCGTTCTGGGCAGGACTCCTCGGGTCAAGGGCCAGCGCCCATCACGTCAGGAAGCCAGTTGGAAAGCCCCGAGAGGCTGGGGGGAGAACTGAGCTGCTGGGACTGGGCACAGAGGGCCTGGGGGCCAGGGGGCCCCAGGGGGACGTTAAGCTCTCCGTGGAGGGAGCAGACCCTGGCCAGAGTGGTCAAGGGTGGAGCAGAGAGTGAGGGACCAGGACCCAGGCGGGGTGGGGTTTGGGGGCGTCCAGAGTGATCGGTCATTAAGTGCCCTAGAAATGGCGCGTGAAGGGCTCTTAGGTTTCCTTTCCTTCTTGCTGAAGAATCAGTCCTGAGCCTCTGCCTTCGTGTGTGTGACAGTCCTGCTGCGAACCAGACTTAAGGAATCAAGTTTTTCGAAAATTCGATAAATCGTTATCCTGGCTTTCTCCCCACGCCCTGCAAAATCATTCATCTCCGGAACTATTTAGTGATGCGTGCGTTTCTGTGCACACGTCGTAGCCTGAGGAGGGAGGGGGAGAGGGCAGAGGGGTCCCCGCACCTGTCCCACTTCCCCTCCTGTCACCTGCACTGCGGCAGCCCCAGGCAAGGGTCTGAGGGCGCGCTGGTGTGCTGAGGGCGAGTCTGGCGTATGGGCTGTGAGGTGGGCAGGGCGGGAGGAAATACGGACCCTTGGGCGGACTCAGTTCTTCCACAGTGAGAGTTTCAGCCTGGTTCCTCGGCCCTCGCTAGGGCTAGAAACTCTGGCACTTTCCAGAATTTTCCACCCCCCCTTACCCCCCTGTACACACACACACACACACACACACACACACACACACTCTCGCCCGTGCTCTAGCATGTGACAGGGCAGACCAGAACAGACCTCCCGTGTCCCCGGGCAAGGCCTGATTGATTTGCAGCTGCTGATCTGTTTAATGTCCCTTCTCCCTGGGCACACACACACCACACACACACACACACTCTCGCCCGTGCTCTAGCATGTGACAGGGCAGACCAGAACAGACCTCCCGTGTCCCCGGGCAAGGCCTGATTGATTTGCAGCTGCTGATCTGTTTAATGTCCCTTCTCCCTGGGCGCCCATCTCGGCGGCAGAGGTGCTGCATTACCTCTCAGGCCTGGCTGCTAGCCATTGACTGCCCGCATCCCTGAGGATGCCTGGGGAGGTTACAGGTGCAACAAGCAAAATGAAAATCCATAGTTTTTAAACCTTTATGAATTGAGAATGTAAACCGGGAAAATGGATCTGGAGTTACTAATGGACAGGCGGTCTGACCAGCGCATCCATCCTCCGGGCGCTTGGCTGGGGGCCGTCCTGCTACAGCCGCTCCTGACCACTCAGCCCTCGCTTAGCCGTCCTTCCCTTCCCGCCAGTCAGACGCAGGGAAACAGACTCAGGCGTGAGAAAAGGACCTGTGGATGACCTGCCGGAGGCCCAGCCCGTGTGCCCAGCTGAGGCCGGAGGAAGATGCCGGCATGAGGAACAGCAGTGGGCTTGGAGGAGGGATTCGGGCCCCGTGGGCTGGGCCAGGACTGTGACCCACAAGCGACCATCATCATCGGGAGAAACAGAGAGCCCCGTCCCCGCCTCTGACGCCAAGCGAGACCCAGGCCCAAGCTGGGTCTTGAATATGCCTCCTCTGATGCAAAGGGGGCCGTATCCCAACTAAGCACATGTACTAGATTCAATAGCCTTGCTACTGGTGGGGGTGAGGGAGGGGCAGGGGCCACCCTCGGGGGTCCTGATTGGTCCACAGGTGGGTGTACTGACCCTTCAGGGCCTGCAAGCGTGCCGGGACCTCATGAGTCACTCAGCTCTTCTGTCCACACCATTTCATGCTGCTGCTGCCTCCACCCTGCATTTCCTAGCCGCTGCTGGCCGTTCCTCCACGGCATTGCTCCCATCGGACCTGCTGTGTATTTTACTCATTTGCTGCTTTAACACCTATCTCCCTACTAGGACGTAAGCTCCAAGAGGACAGGGGTTATGGTCTCTCCTGTTCAGTGTTTTTTCCCCCTCAGCAACTGAAAAGTTGCCTGGGATGGAGTAGGTGAATAATAAATATGTGTTGAATAAATGAATATCTCGGAGGTGTGAGGCTCTTCCTCAGTTTAACGCAGCGCTTCTGTCTCCATCTCCGAGAGGGACGGGGGTTCCCCTTCCCGTTGCTGACCTGAGCCTGCCAGGACCCCCCTGCTTAGCTGCTGTGCGGTTCGTGCTTCCCCCGCTCAGCCCGGCCTCATCATCCTCCTCTGGGTGCGTGACCATTCCCCGCCTTTGCCTTCTCTCTTTTCTTCTAGGCCCAAGCCCACACATTTAGTAAAGAGACCCTACTCCCTGAACAGCCCCATCCTTCAGCAAGTGGCCCAGCTCAGAACACTTGCACACAGCTGATGCTGAGCTGAAAGTTCCCTAAAGGTCAGGATGGACTTTCTGTGCAACAGCATGAGCCACCTCTCGTCCCAGGAAAATGGAAACAAGGTGACCAGGTCAGACCTTTCAGGATGAAGCTATGAAATCCACCCATGGTTGATCAGGCAGAGATAAACAGCTCTGAGAAGATGAAGAAACACAAAATAGGTATCGACAAATGTTAGTTTCCTCCCTTTCCTTTCTTTTCATTTTTTCACCACACAGTCTGGGGCTCTTGTCAATCAAATGATGTAACAGACAGGATGAGCTAGGTCATGCTGCAGTAACAAAAAAGGGTCATTTCTGCAATATGCTGCCGTAATGAAGATTTATTTCTTTTTCATGCTATACGTGGCCCGTGGCTGGGGGCTTTGTTCCACTTCTCTTTGCTCTACGATGCTGGTGGAAGAGGTGCCATCTTTAACATCCCCTGCTGTAGACAGAGAGCACATCACAGACTGACATTCTCTTAAATCTCCTGCCTGGAAGTGACACCTGTACTCCCACTCGCTCTTCATTGGCCTGAAAAGTCTCACAGCCACACTTAACTTCAGCAAAGCAAGAAGAGCGATCCTCCTGTGTGCTGGGAGCGGGGGCAGGGACGGGGAGCAGATATACTAGGTGGACAACACTAGTGACTCCCACAGGTGAGAAGCCCCCTTCTGAAAGAGCAGGTGCACCTGACCGCTGCCCACACTTTTCCTGCGTGAAGACCTCGGGCGTCCCTGTCTCTGTCATTAGGCCAGACCTGTTGGGGAGTCCCAGCTAACGGCTCAGATGCTGCCTGAGCCCGTCGACACCCACCTGCTCTGAATGCAGCCCTGGTTCTTTGCAGCTGCCTGACAGCCACGGAGAGCAGCCACAGGGCCATATGACTGCATCTGGATTGTTCATGTTGGATGGACTTGCTCCACAGATCCTTTCATGCACCCCCTGCCCTGGTCCCCTGTCCACTCACCTTCAGCCCAGAGCCCAGCTAAAGGGTGCTGCTGCCCTGTTGAGTGAAGGGGAGGGCAGGAGGCCCGGGCTGCAGACCTCGTGCCGACTTCCTCAGCACCTGGGCCACAAAGAGCTGATTCTGATTGTACTGTCAGGTACCTGGCTTCCGAAGCTCAGGCCACAGAGAAGGCAGAGGGTGCCTTCCAAGTGTCAGACTTGGTTTTTGGGCTTTGCCTCTTTTTCTCTTTGTTAAAAAAGAGACGGCTGGTATGGTGAAGATGGCTGTATCAGTACATCAAGCTCTCTGGTCCTTCTATCTTTTTTTCCCAGTTTTGTTGAGCTATAATTGTCATAAAACATTTCATAAAACATTGACATAAAACATTGCATTAGTTTAAGTGGTACAACATGATTTGATATACATATATATTGCAAAATGATCCCCACAATAAGTTTAGCCAACATACATCACCTCACATAGTTACAATTTTTTTTTTATGATGAGAACATTTAAGATCTACCCTCCTTGTAGCATTGTCTGAAGTTGGAGAGCCTGATTCCTCCAGCTCCGTTTTTCATTCTCAAGATTGCTTTGGCTATTCGGGGGCTTTTGTGTTTCCATACACATTGTAAAATCTTTTGTTTTAATTCTGTGAAGAATGCCCTTAGTAATTTAATAAGGATTGTGTTGAATCTGTAGATGGCTTTGGGTAGTAGAGTCATTTTCACAATATTGATTCTTCCCATCTAAGAACATGGTATATCTCCCCATCTGTTTGTGTCATCTTTGATTTCTTTCCTCAGTGTTTTATAGTTTTACGAATACAGGTCTTTTGCCTCCTTAGGTAGGTTTATTCCTAGGTATTTTACTCTTTTTGTTGCGATGGTAAATGGGGGTGTTTCAGTATGCTACTGGCACAAAAACAGAATTATAAATCAATGGTACAAGATAGAAAGCCCAGAGATAAACCCATGCACCTATGGTCACCTAATCTATGACAAAGGAGGCAAGAACATACAGTGGAGAAAAGACAGTCTCTTCAATAAGTGGTGCTGGGAAAACTGGACAGCTACATGTAAAAGAATGAAATTAGAACACTCCCTAACACCATACACAACTCAAAATGGATTAAAGACCTAAATGTAAGACTGGGCACTGTAAAACTTTTAGAGGAAAACATAGGAAAAACACTCTTTGATCTTTTTTGATCCACCTCCTAGAGTAATGAAAATAAAAACAAAAACAAACAAATGGGACCTAATTAGACTTCAAAGCTTTTGCACAGCAAAGGAAACCATAAGCAAGACGAAAGGACAACCCTCAGAATGGGAGAAAGTATTTGCAAATGAAGCAATGGGCAGAGGATGGATCTCCAAAATATAAAAACAGCAACCCTATGGTGTTTCTCCAACCATCTCTCACTCTTTCACTCTTCAGAATTACTCATTCAGGACTTTGCCGTTCCCTTCAAACTTTCAAACTCTTCTGCCCTTGCACCCCCCTCACTCTTGGCAGTGTTTCTCAATCATGTTATTCTGGAGGTAATCATGTTATTTGAAATAATGTTCAAGTCTCAGGTAATTCCTGAATAAACGTTTATTTAATCTATAGCTTAGGGTCCATTATCAGTAAACTGTAAATATTATAATCAAAAAGATTGGAATTGCTCTTTTGAATCAGAAAAAAAAAGGGGTGTGGAGTGGGGAGAAGGAAACAAAAAAGAAAAAAGAGAGAGAGAGAAAAAGAAACTGCTGCGGGCCACAGATGGCTTTGGATATGTCAACCCTCTTTCAAATCAACCTTTTAATGAGTGAAGTGAGAAAAGGGCAGATGGAAAAAAAAGGATGTGCAATGCAATCAAGGCAAATGTGTCTTCTTGGCAAATGTTTTTTCTAAGTTGTCAGTGATACAAAAACCTCTATGGAGTCAGTTTCCTCATAAGAGTTCTGGTGGCCTTGAACCACTTAGCATTTCAAAACGCAGCCAGAAGGAAGCTCCATAGGTGATGTTAGATTTCTGGACATTTGTGCCAGAGTCACCGTGTCAAGCAGGCAATAAGTGGTTTAAATTTTTTAAATGGAACATTACTCCTTCCCAACACAAAAATATTCATGGCAGATTTTGCTTTCTTATTGTATAAATGTTCAATGTGACACTTTCCCTCCTTTTTTCTTCAGCTACATGACAGAAAAGGTATCAAAAGGGCACACAGAATTGCCGTGGATGCGTCAGTTGATCTGGAATCCTAGAAAGGATAACTTTTAAAAAACCAAAACAGTTGTATTGAGACTTTTTACAGAACAATTCATCCATTTAAAGTGTACAATTCAGTGGCTTTTTGTATGTTCACAGAGTTGTGCTTCCATCACCACAATCAATTTTAGAATATTTTCATTATCCCAGAAAGAAGCCCCATATTTCTTGGCCATCGCTCCCCAACCTCCCCATCTCCCCCAGCCCTAGGAAGCCACAAAGCTACTTTCTGTTGCTATAGGTTTAGCTATTCTGGGCATTTCATATAAGCGGAATTGCAGTCCTTTGTGACTGATTTCTTGCATTTCGCACAGTGTTCTTGGGGCTCATCCATGGTGTAGTGTGGATCAGTATTTTACTTTTTTTTAATGAAAAACAATATTGCATTGTATAGACAAAAGGCAATTTAAAAATTAGTTCAAAAACCCAAATGTGTGACTTAGGAGGAAAGGAATCATAATAGGTGAAGAAAAGAAACACACAGATATTTTAATACTAACCTGAGGTCTTCCAGGTGTGGGCTGATCTGAAAGGATTATACCCTCTAGAAGGGAACTATGGTAAATTTTTAAAAAGCATTTGGGTCAGTCGTTGATAAAAATCAGGGGTAATGTTATGTAAGAAGGAACCACAAAGTTTCCTGAATACCATGTTTTATAAATATGTTTCATGTGTTTATTTATTTGGAGAGGAAAATAGAAATATACATTTGTTTCAAGACTAATCATTAACGTTCTTGGGACCATGTGGTTGAGCACAATATAACTCCACCGGCCCCCAGGAGAAGCATACCCTCATGTAAAAGGGAAAGGTCTTTGGGGTCTCTGAAGCCATAAACCTGAACCTACAAAGTGAAGGCAAATCCACAGTCTCCACACAGATGCTGCTGTCCCGGCCATCTGCACACTGCTGGCGTAGTGCTTGCTGGCGTCCAGCTCCTCCAGCTGCACAGGATGTCTATGCCCATCAGGAGTGTATTTAATGCTCAGAGCCCAAAGATTAGAGACTCAGAGAAGTGATAGTTGCTGCCCTCGAACTTTTGCTGAGTATGGTAATTGTGCTTGATTGCAACAATGGCCTCAGTTCTTCATAGCCTTTGCCACGCGTGAATTTGAGTCCCTTCCCTGACCTGCCCCACCCTTTAACACTGGGCTCAGCCATGTAACTTGCTTTGGCCAGTGGGATGCCAACAAACACAGGAGCAAGCCAGCTGAACTGCCTGGAGGAGGCTGGCTAAGATCACCTGACGACCAGCCAACCCTGACATGTGAGGCATTAGCAGCTCAGCAGAGCCCCGGAGTTGGCCCTCAGCTGACTGCAGACACTTGAACGTGAGCAAGTGTTACTGCTGTATGTGATTGAAGCCTTGGGTTGTCTGTTACTGGCATATGACAGTGATCAGTAATCGATATAGGACCTTCACAAAATCATTTTTCAATTCACTGACTAGCTCCTGTTTTTACTAGTAAACATAACTTCCACATTCTTCTGGCCTCATGCTTCTCACCCCCAGGTTTCTGATTTTCTCAGACCTCATCTAACATTCTGGTTTCTCACATGTTCCTGCCACATAACCTTTCCCTCCCGTTTTATACACCAGCGGTTCATTATACTAATTGTCCTTTGCTGTCTCTCGTTCCTTCATTATACGATGTAAACAAGACAGCCAGAAGATGAAAACACAGAAGTCGGTGAATTGACTGTTCAGCTGGAAGATTGAGATATAGAATGAATGAATGAACTAGAAAATGGAAAACATTGATTGTTTTACATTTTCATCCGCCCCACGTTCATCATAGATGCCCTCACGTTGTGGCAGGACAATTATTAACCTGTCTTAACTACACCAGGAGAACTTTTCAGTGGCTGCTTTCATTAAAGGGTATTAATATGAGTTGCACAGGCTAGAGCAGGAACAAAGAAGGAGAGAAAGAGGGAAAGTGTGGCTTCCTGGTCGACTGGCTTTTTTTTTTTCTTTTAGCAAACAAAACAGTAAATACAGGGGATATGCACTCAGATGTGGACTGTCATAAGCTGTGATGGCTGCCTTGAATGAGAGTGACATTTTCTAGGTAACCTTGTGCCCTATGTTCTGAAAAGAAGGACAGGAACAAGAGCCTGAACACAATAAACAGAAAACGAAAGAAGGGGAAGGAAGTGGTTGTGACAGAGATGTGAGAAAAAGGAGAAATGAGGAACAGCCATCTGAGCCCCTTGCTCTGAAGGAGGGGTGAATACACCTTTGGTGATCTGGCCAGGCTCACTCTATCTCCCTGAGATGTCTTGCCTAGTCATGGCTCGTAGAAACTAGGACAGTTGAGAAATGTAGAATTGGGGCTCAGATGTGTTGGTTAGCCCCGGGACTGTGCACACATGTGATGCCAAGAGCTGTGAAGTTCCTCATCTGCCCAATCCAGGCAGGGAAGCAGAGACAACTGGGGAAGGGAGAGAGAGAGACAGAGAGAGAGAGGAGAGAGAGGGAGGGAGAGGAATGAGGCAGATGTGAGGCAAGAGGCAGAGGGGAGAAAGCGTGAGTGCTGGAGGGTTCCTGCTGGGCTCTTTTTTTTTTTTTTTTTTTTCATTCTGCATATCATCTTTATTTTTAAATTTTTATTTAAAAAATTTTTAATTTTTATACAATTTTTAAAGGTTACACTCCATTTACAGTTATTACAAAATCTTGGTTATATTCCCGTGTTGTACATCCTTGTAACCTTACACCTAGTAGTTTGTACCTTCCACTCCTCCACCCCTATTAAGCCCCTCCCTCCCACTGAGCACCATTAGTTTGTTCTCTACATCAGTGAATCTGCTGCTTTTTGTTGTATTCACTAGCTTGTTATATTTACTACATTCCACATATAAGTGATATCTTACAGTATTTGTCTTTCTCTGTCTGACTTATTTCACTTAGCATAATGCCCTCCAAGTCCATCCATGTTGTTGCAAATGGCAAAGTTTCGATCTTTTTTATGGCTGAGTAGTATTCCTTTGGAGTGGCTCTATATATATATATATATATATATATATATATCTCACATCTTCTTTATTCATTTATCTGTTGATGGACACTTAGGTTGTTTCCATGTCTTAGCAACTGAAAATAATGCTGCGATGAACATTGGGGTGCATGTATCTTTTAGAATTAGTGTTTTTGTTCTTTTCAGATATATACCCAGGAGTGAAATATGCTGATTCTGGCCCCTCAGGGAAGGGACATGTCCATCCTTGGGTTCTGAGAGATACCCTGTATCCTTGTAATTACCCCTCCCCCATGCTTAAGCTTATTTGAGTTGTTTCCTATCACAACTAAAAGACCTTAACTAAGAGAAATCATAGTCTGAGACTGGGAATAGGGAAATAATCCTTAGTCTAGTTTTCTATTTCACTCTCTCCCTGGGTTTTTTTCTTCTGTCTCCAACTCCAACTTCAGTGCTCAACTCACCGAGATCCTCTCTCCCCAGTGCTAATTCTTGCAACTTCTCTATCATTCCTTAGGCCTCTTTTATCCTTTTCTAATTTGCTACCCACCCTTGTGTGTCAGATGGCAACAGTGTACCAGACCCTGGTCGAGCTTCCTGGTTGTTGAATGGGCAGTATTCCTCAGAATTGGAATCTATTGTATTGGAGGAAGGAAGAATCATGTTGATTTAGTAAAAATAAAATAAGTCAAGGCAGTCACTTTAGGAAGGAATGTGGGGTCGATGTGAGCTGATGCCGGTAGAGGTGGGAAAGGTTGACATGTAAAATGTTTTGCATTATCCCAAGTGAAGGATTAAGGGGAACTGAGGACACTAGTAGCGTTTGATCAAGTAGAGGTAAATTTGGGTGAAGGCTAAACTACCCATGTACCACTCACATTGCCAATTGGCAATGAGGTTCTAACCTGAAGATACTGATCCTGTGAGGAAACTCACATGCAAATGACGTAAAGGGTAACTAGGGTAACTAGAGGCAAAGCAACGCGTGGTCCCACCCCCTCCACCTGGAAGGCGGGGCTGGAGAAGAGGTGGTGAGCATTGCGTGCAGCAAAGACAAGGGAGAGAAGACTGAGGTATGCAAATAAAGGTTAAAAACCCGTGTGCTAGAGAGACAGACAAGAAACGCACAAACACATAAACAAGAGAAATATCTGCTAGTTTAGCTGTTGGTGGATAGTTAAAACAGGGCAATGAGAATATGACAGGGTGGCCGTTTGAGATGAGGTGGGTAAGAGATCTGATTTAGTTAAATAAAATTATGAATAAAATTAGTTTTATTTACACTAAAAAAATTATTTCTTGGGCTTTTCCTGCATCACCAAGAGCTCTGCCTCATGGCTAAGTTTGAGAACCACTGCAGCAGGGGCTGTAAAGAAATGCAAGACCAAATCCAGTTGCCACCCATGGCATCGACCATCTCCTGGAGGGAGAATAGGAAAGCTTGTAGAAATGCTCATTGAACAGGGGGCAGAATGCTTTCAATAGATTTCTCTGAAGACTCCTTCTCTAAATGGTTTCTCCAAACCTCCTTAGCCACACCTTTTCTCATTGAGCCAGTAAAATTTCATACCTGTTGGAACTAATCCCTTGATTCTACGGGTATAGTTGGGGACCTCTGCCAGTAAAGCCCTAACTGTCACCTGACAATCAAACCTCCGTCTTCCCTAGGCATCTGGACACATTCTTTTCTTTACCCCTGTCTCCAAATCCACCAAGCCACAGGGGCAGGAGGGTAGAGGCAGAACTGGAATCTCACATTTGCTTAATATTAGTTAACTCTAAGCCCAGTAAAAAATGGAAAATGACTTCTAGGAGTCAAGCAATTAAAGAAATTCAGAATGATTTTGGGGAGGATTTGGAGTCCTTGTCACTCCATCCTGACCTGGAAAGCCAGCCCTGGGAAGAGAGATTGGGGGCTGGAAGGGCATCCTTAGATGGGCACATGGGAAGAAACTGGGGCCCTGTGTCCCCACTGCCAGATCGGAGAGAAACAGCCAAACCCCCAAGGTCTCCTTTACCCTCCGCTGCTGGGGGAGGGCAGTGGGGGAGGAGGCGGCAGTCAGACCTTCCTCCATGTTCACATGGCTGTGGGGTGATCTAGGGGCAATGGAAAGTTTCCTCAGAGCTGAAAACACCCTGCTTCGGAGAAAACAGACCCAAAGGGTCCTCCCAGGCCCTTTGGCTCTGATGCCCTGGGTCCTGAAAGTTTGCACGTCCTGGCTGCTCAAAGTGAGGTCTTAAACCCACAGCCTCGTCCTCCCCTGGGAGCTTGACAGCAATGCGGAAACTCATCAGACCCCACTCTGGACCTGATGCAGAGAAGCTGCGTTTTAGGGGGTTCCACAGGGGACCCACATGCACGTGAGAGTTTAAGAAGCACTTACGTAGGCGGTGGATGACCCCAGGGCTAGGTGACATTCCCAACGTGAAGGAAACGAAGTTTTCCAGACAGTTTATCCCTCACACGGCACACACGACAGAGTCCCTAGTCCAATAGGGACCCCCAGATCATCTGCCTGTGACCACCTCGCCTGCCCCCATCCCATCACTGTGGTTCCCAAAGCCCCCAGCCAGCCCACCGTCCATGGAGTCGGTTCCATCTTTGTTCCTCAGCCTTCTACTGCATCACCTTCTTGTCTCCTATTTTGTCTTCCCATCAAGTTGATTGTATTTACTTTCCCAGAAATGTAGTCATTTGTTAATGATGAAAATTTTAAAATGGTAGGAAGGGGCAAAGGAAGAGAAAGTAACCCAGATCAATGACTTAGTCTATCACTGTTTTAGCCGTGTTACCTTGGATCAGGTATGGTGAGGCCAGATGCAGATCAAAGAGAGAGAAACCGGAAAGAGTTTTATGGTTTGGTTACTCCCAGCTCCCTGGGGGTGGGGTATGGAGTCCACCACATGGAAACCCTCAGGGGAAGCCCTGGGGTCTGTTGCAGGGCAGACAGAGGGAGGGCAGCTGTGGGGAGGAACTTTATTGTAGTTTCCGGGGGAAGGAATGGGCGAGTCAGGGTAAACAGGTTTAGAGTTGGCTAGTTTGTATCCTTCCAGCAGGCTCTGGGGCACAGGGGCTGGCCCTGGGGTGATTAAAGCAGGTGTATAGTAGCCTGGACTATAAGACCCCGACGAGGAAGGTGGCTGGGCCTGTGGATTTAACTGGTTGCTCAAGAAGGGAAACTGACCAGCCTCTAGTCAGGACCTCAAAACTGAGTCAAGACAGTATTTTAAAAAACTACATTACAGTTAGTCCCTACATCAGGTGCATTCCCATGTGGTTTCACCAAATCTTAACACATATGTAATATTGTTCCCATGTGTCCTAGTTATCTATCTCCAAACTTGGTGTCATAAACAACAACCATTTATGATGCTCATAGATTCTGTGGGACAGGAAGCTGTGAGGATGTTTCTTCGCTGCACCATGACGTTGGGTTCTCAGCTAGGTAGACTCAAATGGCTGGAAATGACTCAAACAGGTGGGCTGGAAGAGCCGGGGCTGGAGGATCCATTTACAAGATGGCCACCGGCCTGGCTGAAGGACAGTCTTAGTTGGGACTGTCAACCAGAGTGCTGACATGTGGCGCCCCCAGCATGGTGGTCTCAGGGCAATCAAACTTCTGGCATAGAGGTTGAGGGCTCCAAAATGAGTGCTCCGGGCAACCCAGGTGGAAGCTGTATGTCCTTAATACCTAGCCTCAAAGTCACCTAGTGTCATTTCCGTCCCAGTGCTTTGGTCAGAGCAGTTACAAGCCACCTTCCCCAGCCACAGATTCAAGAGTGAGGACCTAGATTCCATCCCTCCACGGACGGATGTCCAAGACTTTGTGACCATGATTTAAAACCGCCACACCTAATTACAGAAAATGGATGAGGTCAGGTAACGTGTCCAAGGTCAGAGTTGTTTTGTTTTGTTTTTAAATTTTAAATGTTGGGGGTAGGAGTTTTTCTTATCAATTAATTAATTTATTTTTGCTGTGTTGGCTCTTCGTTTCTGTGCGAGGGCTTTCTCTAGTTGCGACAAGCGGGGGCCACTCTTCATCGCGGTGCGCGGGCCTCTCACCATCACGGCCTCTCTTGCTGCGGAGCACAGGCTCCAGACGCGCAGGCTCAGTAGTTGTGGCTCACGGGCCCAGTTGCTCCGCGGCACGTGGGATCCTCCCAGACCAGGGCTCGAACCCGTGTCCCCTGCATTAGCAGGCAGATTCTCAACCACTGCGCCACCAGGGAAGCCCCTAAGGTCAGAGTTTTGCAGTGAGTATAAGAATATTAGACTTGATGTACTTGGAGTGCCCTGGCTTCCATGATAGGCATTGAAAGGATCCAAGAGAAACGTTCGTTTAAAGAGACTGCTCTTTTCTAAGAAACTTACTTCCAGTTTCTTGCTCCTGAACTGCCTCTCCTTCTGGTGTTCAGAATCTCCTGAACAGTGAGAGGCCAGGGGACATCAGAAAATCATGAACTTTTGCTGTTAATATCTGTCATAAACATCTCCTCTGTTAACTTTAATTTCATCCCACACACTTGCATTGTCTACAAATAGGTGTGGTAGCACAGGGGTTAAGAACAAGAACCCCCAAATCCAACTGCCTGTTTGAATCCTATCTCTGCCCCTTCTTAGCCATGTGAAGGTCACAGCCAAGTTACTGTATTTAAACTTTAGGTGCCTCCGTTTTCTCAACTGTAAAATGGAGATAATATAATAATCTTAAAAGACTGTGGTGGGGATTAAATATGGGTAGAGTGCCTAGAACATTGCCTGGTGCAAAGTAAGCACCAGGTCAGTGTTTGCTGGTGTCACTTCTGTGTCAGCCCTTCCTTCTCTCAAGGACAGTACAGTGTGGCCAGGCGGACAGGCATACAAGTCACAGTCCCACCTGACAGGCTGGGATGCGTGCTGATGAGAGCAAAGCAGAGGGAGCCAGAAAAATTGAATGCTGACCAATTTGTAAAACTGCAAACCCGTGGATATTAGGTTTCTGGAACTTTGCCTAGACCTCCCATCTTTGAAACCGACTCCTAATGGACATGAGTCCGGAGTCGGTGTTTTATAGTCAGTGTTTTATATATATTTGGGCTTCAGCAATTGCTGAAGGCGGTCTTAATGTGAAAAGGGAGATTTGGTGAGAAACCCATCTGAGGACTGGAGGCTTCTTTCCTCCCTTCCCAGACCTCAGGGCTCACCGCACAGGTTGGTGTGTAACGGGGCTGAATCTACAGCGGGATTCGCACAGCTTTGCCCGCCCTCTGTGATGCCCATGGCTCACTAGTGCTTTCCCCACTCCACGTGAGCTTCCCTCAGGAAGGGAAGGTGGGCTCCAGTCTGTTTGCCACCAGTTAAAGCTCTCAACTTTCATGGAGCTGAGAACTTCGGGCAAAAACTCCACAGCAACGCCCTTTGGCAAACACAAAGAAACATTCGCGTGGAGGAATTCACAGATGAAACGCACCTGACATGAGTAAGTTGCAAACGGTGTGAAGATGCCGTTTAGGGATGAAGCTCTTGCTTTCTTTCCTATTCCTAGTGCGCTCACTATAGGGCCTGGCACACAATGAAGATTTCAGGAAGATTCTTCGAGTGAATGAATGCGGAAGGTTTGTAGTTGATTTATCAAGTTGGAACTCAGAACCCGAGACCCAGTTCTGGGTGAAACAGCTCAGCAAACAGGTGGTGGAGCCAGCCACACAGATGGGAGGTAGGTTGCCCAACCCAGTTAAGAGACTCTGATATCTGAGCCTAAAGTGTAGGGGAAACATCAGTATCAGAATCACATGTGAGAGGATGTTTTTGGTTGCAAATAAAAGGAACTCTCAATTGAATTGGTGTAAACGATAATTGACTGTGTAGGCTCCCGTAGCTGAAAGTTCCAGAGGTGGACGGCTTCAGGAATGGTTGATCCAGCAACTCAGATGGATCCAGGTCCCTGTTCTCCCAGGGACCCGGGTTCTTTGTTCTCTTTCTCTGCCACTGGGAATCGATGCCATCTAAAGGCTGGCTTCCCTCCTGGTAGCCAGCAGCAGCTGGGGCCAGCTGTGTCTTTGTTCAGATCTAGCAACTGGTTGTCCACAACTGCGGAACAGGGAGCATGAGGCTTGGGTTGATGGACCACCCTGAACCAACCCCTGTGGGCAGAGTAATGTCAGACACTGGATGGATGAAACTGAATTAGCTAAATCAGTCACCATGGTAAGGGGAGGGGCACCTGGTTGAACATCAAGGTTGCTACACCATGATGGGGCTGGGCCTGGATGCTGGGAGGCAATTGCAAAACCAACGGAGGAAGAGCATTGGTGAGAATCTTCTGCTCTGACCCTCCACCGAGAATCAGTCCCCCCATGGCTGCTTCTCAGCATCATTTGTACAGAGTTTAACAAAAACACTGGGATGAATGGATTGTGTTTCCTATGCTCAAAATTCTGTTTTTATTTTCTGAAGCCCTACTACATTCTTAGTAGTTGATGTGATACTTTTGTGCACCTATAACACGCTAGACTTACAGAGAAGAGGAACCTTAAGACACAGATGAGGGTTCTTTCTTTTTTAAAAGTCTGTCTTCCCAGCAGCTTGGGGAGTAGGTGTCATGCTTCTCATTTTCCATGTGAGAACATGGTGGCTTGGTTACTCCAGTGGGCAAAGTTGACATTAGATGCCATGTCTGTCTCATTCCCAAACCCAAGCTCATCCTACTTCAGAACGATATTTCTTCTCGCTGGGCAGTGGAGCGATTTGAACCTCTTGGGAGATGGAGTTATAAACAGTTTCCCGTGACGCACAGCAGGAGAAAAGTGCTCTGTGGCATTACCAACCAAGGAAGCAATGATTCATTCTGAAAGAGAATGGACGCAGATACAGAAATGTCCATGTCTTAGGGGAGAGGCCAGGGCTGGGCCGGTGGTCCTAGGCATCGTGATACTGTGTGCTATTGTTTCTTTACCATTTTCTCTCCGGCTTCACCTTCAGTATTAAGCAGGTGCTCCTAAGGACCTCCTAGTAGCAGCCGGTACTTGAAGCTTAAGTCCCAGGTCTTCAGGACCTTGTTGGGGGCTGAAGCTAAGAACTTCATAAAGGTAAGTGCTGAAAGGTTTGAGTGACATTCCTGGCTCATGAGTTTGCATTTTGCAAAGGCAATTCAAGGAGGGCGGAATGGTTGACTACACAGATGTCAGGAGAGATACTGGGACAAAAACAGTGCAAGTACTCTCATCCTTCAACCTTGAAGCTTTCCTTCATGCTTTACGATCCCGCAGTGCTGGGGTGGGGGGCAGGGGGAGCAGGGGAGTCGGGTGGAGAGTGAAGGTGTCCCAGGAAAGGAATATTCCCGCGTCTGGAGCAGCGCCAGGGAGAAGGGAAAGGAAAACCAAGACCTCCCTGGAGCAAACCAGCGACAATATATCAAACCAGCAGCCCTTTCGCCCGCTACGCACACACTGCAAATTGCCAGCAGGCATCATCTGAAGTAACCTTTTGCAGAGACGTGCCACAGCAGGTGCCCCCAGGAAAGAAGGGCTTCTTGTGCCCCTTTTATCCCTGGGTCACGGGGTACAACCACTTGCATGGGGAGGAGACGCGGCTAAATGTTGATGATGAGAAAACCGGAGAGGGCAAAATACAGCACAGCTGCTCCAGGGTGTAATCAGCCGTCGAAGAGGGAGGGGTGGCGGCGAGGGGGAGGGAGGGCAAAGAGAGAGGG
>NW_006782449.1:879405-879673 GCF_000442215.2 Lipotes vexillifer
AAAGAGGAAGAGAGAAAGAGAGAAGGCACATGTTCCACACGGGGACTTGGGGAAGTTGGGCTCCGTCTTGCTCTCAGATACCCTCCGGAAAAGAGCTGGGGGAAGAGAAGGCAAGTCTGGCCATGTGTTTTCAGGGCTCTTGCAGCACGAAGCCTGCCTTCCCTCCCACTTTGCCCCCTTTCCCTCCGCGACGATCGCTCTGGGCTTTGCAAAATCTCGGGATCTGCCCCTCCCCCCCCACCCCACCGCCCCTCCCCCTCCCCCACCC
>NW_006782449.1:879761-884605 GCF_000442215.2 Lipotes vexillifer
GCAGGAAGTTGCTCCACAGCCACTCAGCCCGAGGAAGGAGCCCTGAGCCTCATCACAGAGCCCAGGTGGGGCTTCACTTTGCCCCCTTCCTTGGCAGGGACCCTGCACATCCCACCCCCTCTGCATCCCACGCATCTGGCCAGCTCCAGCCACCCTCCCCCCTTTCTCCAGTGCTGCCCGGTGTCACCCTATCGGGTGCCCCACTCTTCACAATACTTCCCTGGTTTCCCCCAGCTCTCAGGTCAAAGGTCAAACCTCTGTGCCCCACTCCCTGTCTCATCTCCCATGCCCCCTGGATGGATGTCTGGTAGGGAGGGTGACCCCACGTGTGGTGTCCTGGAGGAGGTTCTCATGTTTCTATCCCTTCGGGTCCCACCAGGGGTCCTGGGTCCTGGAGGGGAAGGCCCTTCTCCAGGGGCTCTTTCCTCTCTAAGCCTTGGGAGAATGACTTTCATGAAGGGATCCTCATGTTCCTGGTTTTCAAAAGGAGAAATTTGGGCACACGGTTGCAAGGATATTGGCCAGGGAGTCAGAGACCGGGGGTCTAACACAAGCTCTGCCACTAACTGGCCGGGTGGCTTTGGGCAGCCTTTTTGTGACATGAGGGGGCCAGGACTCCGGGCTCCTTCCAGCTCAACACCTACAATTCAGGAGATCAGAGGCCCCAACATACTGCTTAGTAAGGTCCAAATTTGATATTTGCTGCCCTGCTGCACTTCCCAGGAGAAAGTAATTAGCCCTTCTCTTTAATTCTTCTCCCATCTAATTTTGGCATGGGGAGCATTCCATGTTGAGACACTCAAGTACAAGTATCTCTTTTTAAAAGTGCAAAGAGGCATTTTCTTTATAAATAGGGCACGTTGGGTGAATGGGGCAGAGCTGGGTGGTGACCCCCACTCGACTGAACAAAGGCAAAGCCTTCGGATGTATCTAAAACCTGCACTACACACAGGTATATCTGCACCGGGTACATGCAGCCCGGATGAGGGACCACTCTGAATAGCTTCCTAGTGTTGCCCTGAGCTAGATGCCCTGCACGATGTCTGCTGACAAGCGCATGTGCTGGAGGAAACTAGAGTCCGAAGAATTCTTGGATGCTCTGATAGGTGCTGAAAAGATGTCAGGCTTCAGCAGAGGTGAAATCTGAGACTTGTTTCCTTCAGAGAGCAAAGGGAGAAGGCAGAAATACTGAGGTTAAGAAGTCAGACAGTGGGAAGCAGAGAGTGATTCGTGGGAAGACGGCCTGGGAGCAGTGATAAGAGAAGCAAGAAAACCAGACGCATGGCCTTGTAAACTAAAAGAAAAATGTTTTTTTGAGATAGGGTGAGGCTAGTGTGGACACACGCTTCGACCTTCTGGCTGAATCCTTCTGGGTGGATTTGGGACATAGTTTGTTCTGAAGGAAGGCGCTTGCTTGATGGAGAAAGCCCACAATATGGATGAACTGCTTGGAACATAATAAAGACACTTAAAGTACATTCTGGAGGAGTTGGTTCTTTCTCTGTGTCATTCTATTCTTAGCAGGGGCTTCTAGCTTTGTGCCTGATACGCCCAGTGGCCAGAGAAATTCCCTGCGGCAAATGACAAGATCCATGTGGTCCAGAAGCCAAACTGTAAAGTCAGCGAAGCTGATCTTTGCTGTCCAGCTCTCCCCCACCTCCAATGTTTTCAGTGATAACTCCCCTATCTTTACTTTCACCTCCCTCGCTCGTGCCCAAAAGCCCTTGTGACTACCTTCCTTTCACAATGGCGATACGTCAGTATGAATGTAATTCATACTGTGAAGTCTTAGGAACTTGCTCTGTTATTCCCTTCAAAGATTAAATCACTAATTGTAACAATTTTGACACCAGCTGGAAAATATTTATTTGGCCAGTGGGCCTTCTCCAACACCTTAAACCCTTCCAGTACAGAACAAACCTTTCCTCCACCCATGTGGAGGCTTGTTGAGTGCAAGGTCTGAGGGAAAAGTTGTTTTGATGCCCACGATGGGCATCAAAATGGCATCTTTGGGAGGTGGCTTAAATTCCACCTTGACTGTTTTCTAGTTTTTGTGACATGGTGCACATTTCTTAACCTTTTAAAGTCTCAGTTTCATCTTTTGAGAAATGAGGATAAGAACAGTACTGATGACCTCATGGAGTTATTGTGGGAATGAGATGATGCCTGGCACAAAGCAAGTGCTCAATAAATATTTTCTATTAGGCTTCCTTGAATTTGAGATAGACTTACACAGAATCCTGTTGGAATTCTCAGTGGCCCCTATTATTGGGGATCCATAGTATACCTTTGAACCCTCTAATTTCAACCTCAAAGGAGAACTCAATCTTAATGATATTTATTGAGCATCTACTGTATATCCCAGGCTCTCTCCTTGGCACTGGGGTATAGAGACAAAAAGTCCTCCTTGCCTTCAAAAGGAAGAGAAGAAAGTAAATAATCTAATATACCATTTTTCAGGGCAGTAATCGAGGTGTGACAACGTAGAGAAAGGGTGTAGCAGAAGGAGAAGCTTACCATTTGGTGGGATGGGGTTGGAAGGTTCAGGAAAGGCTTCATGGAGGAGACAACACCCAAGGAGGGCTTTTGAGATATAATTAGGAGTTTCCCAGGTAAACAAGAAGGGAAGAGGATGTGCATGGAGGAGGAAGGAGCATATGCAAAGTCATATTGACATAAGACTAGAAGATAAAGTGACAGGGGAATAAGTGAGGCAAGACTCCAGGAGAAGAGTCAAGGTCATGAGGGATGCTGCTAAGGAGACCACGTATGGAGAGTGGGTGTATTCTTAGGGTGATGGAGGGTGAGTCTAAGCAGTGATGATCCTGAGCCATTCTGGTAGTAAAGTGGAGGATGAGCTAAAGGGAAACATGAGTGGAGGCGATGAGATATGGTCCAGCTTCTCTTAGGAGCTGCTTTTGGCTATGTTGGTCTTAACTTTCTCTACTCCCTTTCAAATGTAGTTTTATTGACTTAAAAATAAGTCCCTAAATCCTTTACTACAATTTGGAAATCAAAAAAAGTTCTGAAAATTTTCTTTCTTTCTTCCTTCCTTCATTTCTTGTTTGACAAATAAAAACTGTATATATTTATGGCATACCATCTGATATATATATCACATATATATGTTATATACGTATATGTCTGTTTTTATGCCAACACCAAGCTGTTTTGATGACAGTAGCTTTGTAGTATATTTTGAAGTCAGGAAATATGATACCTCCAGCTTGGAAGTGTTTTCATAACTCATTTGGTGCCAGTGACCTGACTTGAAGCCATTCAGTAGCTAAATCTGAAAGGAACTGACATGGGGCTGTGTATAATATTTCATTTATCCTACTTGGTGTAAATATTCATACACTTTGCTGAAGAAATATCAAAGTTTGATTATGGGGTGCTACCACAGATTCTCTGAGGGTATTAGATAATATATGGCATATGCAACTGTGTTCTCTCTCTAATATTCAAAAAATTCTGAATTGTGAAACAGACCTGGCCCTAAGGGTTTTGGCTAAGGAAAGGTATACCTGTAATGAGTTCTGGCGGTCATGTGAAAGAGTGATTAGTTTTCCTTATCTAAACTTCCCTACATCCCCTCTCCTACTTCTCAGTTTTTTTTTGTTGTTGTTGTTTTTTGGTTTTTTTACTCTCATTTTCCCTGAGATCCTGATTCACATACACTTAGAGCCCAGAGTGTGGATTTCCAAATGTTGATCAATGTACAACCATCAGATTGGCTGCACCAGAAACACCTGGGGAGTTTTAAAGCACATTTCTGGTCCACATTAAAATATTTTAATTAAATAGAAATGGAGTCAGCTTGAGAATTTGAACATTTTTTAAAGCCTTGTACATTATGCCCAAACAGGTTTGGAAAAAACTGGTTCGGTACTCAGTAGCAGTACTTTAAAAATCGGTGGAGTACTACAAGTATTTGGTCTATGATGGTCTTTATTCATCACGGAGTATAATTTGTTAAGAGTCACATCAGGAGAGCCTTAGTACTGTGTACCAATCCTATGACATGTAGAAATAGGAAGTAGGGTAGATGCCTAATGGATTTCCTGCCCAACAACATCTCTTGCCTAGGAACTTCCCCACCCCCTACATGGTTCTCATGTTATCCTACCACCCTGACCACAGTTGTTTGGTCCAAGGAGAAAGATGTTACTTCATTGGGATGATAAATCTCTTCTTTAAGATTCTTGGATTTGGAACTAAAAGGGGTCAGTATTTCTTTTCCCTGTGGCTGTAAATTTCAAAGTTTGAAAGAAGCTCTGTTCTCTACTGTATGGAGAAATGGGTTCTGTAGGAAGAGGGAAGAATGAAGCTGATGATGCAGCAGAGATAAGAGGCAGCAGTCCTGATATTGTCAGATTCTTGGTACCAACTGTTTCTGAATCCCAGATGAATCCTTGCCCTCTGGGGCCTTGGTTGTTCTGTGAAGTGCCCCCAACTTTCTCCCAATTAATGCCTCATTTTTCTAGGTTGAGTTGGTTTCTGTTATTTGTAACCAAAATATTGTCCTGACTATTATCATTGCCAAAATATTAAAATAGTTTTTAAATTAAAAACACTAGAAATAAAAACAGTATTTACAAAAATGAAATTTTATCTGTGATTGCAAAATGAACCTCAACACACCTCCTAGAACTTGGATATCACTCTTCCTATCTACAGCTGAGAAAATCCTGTCACAGGAGACACTGAGGGAGTTTGTCTTGGCCATGTACCGTTAAATCAGTGTGATATACTCCCACACCACCCATCCACAGAGCATGAGGACAGGACTCCAACTTTTTTTTAAAATAATATCAAGATTATGTTTTCCTAATTCATTCCTG
>NW_006782449.1:884664-893672 GCF_000442215.2 Lipotes vexillifer
ATCATATTTCTTTTTCTCTGTCTGCCTTGTTGCACTTAAGATGTATATTGTTCTCTAGCTTTATACTAGGATCTCACTAAAGAGCTTTAGTTCAGAGACATGTCCTTCCAGATATTTTTGCTCTGGACCACCTTAAGTAAGTCGCATCCTGGATAACTTAAGATGCAGTATTGGGCTATGGCCAGTGGTGTGATGGAGCCAGTTTACACTAGCTCACGAGAGCTGATTGTATGTATCTCCTCCCACCTTCATATTCAGTGACGTCTTTGGGTAGCTTGAAGTCAGCCATTGTGAGAGTGCTATTTACATCACGGAAATTAGAGAACATTACAAATCATGTGGTATTTTTTCCCCTGGAGAAAAATGTTTAAAATTTGTTACACATCTACCAGCACATCACTAGCTACCACTCACTTGATTTGACAGCCCTTCTCTGGAGAGTCATTGAAAAGGGGAACTTATTTTGATATATCTATTTTAAGTATACATGAAGAATTGTAATTTCTAATTATCATTTTACTTAATTTTGTTTGGCCAAATAGTCCACCAGAATAATCAAATGTGTTATGAAGATTTCTTAACTGCATTTCCCACTCAGGCTGTACAGTCACTGCTGTTGCTAATATCAGCACCACGGACAGAGACAGCAAATCCATAAAGTGGGGATGATTCGAACCAAAAATATCTCAAAGTTAAGGGTCTGGACTTGGCAGTGGGTTCAAAAGTAGAAGACAGTGAGGAATCTAGGATCAAGGAAGAAGTAAATGAATATTTACTAATATCCAGGTCCTTTACTAGGTGATGCTCCCAGTATTCAAGCGTCAGGGTCAAAGCAGAGACTGGAAACCATGGATATAAGCAAAAATGAGAGCACCAACTTTATACAATAATTCATGAAAGCAATTAGTAAGAACTCAAGTAAAAATTAATGTTCCATGCTAGAATAGAAGGGCAAAATGTAAAATGCGTGGCCAGGAAAGAGCTGACTCATGGGAAGTAGGAGGATGAGTAAGAGAAAGTATGATAAAAAGGAGAAGGTAGCACCAAGGTGGTCTATATAACTAGGCAGAGAGTGTGTTTTGATGAACAGAGCACTGGATGGGTCTTGCCCTGGCTCTGCTACTAATGTGCTAAGTGACCTTGATCAGATCACTTGACCTCTCTAAACTCTGGTTTTCTCGTCTGTGAAATGAAGACATTGAACTATATGATCTCTGAAGTTACCACTAGCTCTATGACTTTGTGGAGAATTTTGTCTAAGCCAGGACATTTCTTACATGCCCTCTTAGGAACTGGAGTACAACCCATTAAGTGGAATCCTTCGACTGGAGTAAAACTTAAAATGAAATCCGTTGAGACTTGGGATTTCACATTTCACTGAGACAATAAATTGGAGTAGGCTTTTGGGGAGAGACAGAAAAAAATACCACCATCCCACAGAGACTCAGAACCTAACCGATGGCTATTCCCAACTGACTATTCATCAAATGAATTAAAGCTGAAACACACTGTGATTTTACTGTCTACTCCTTAATGCATTGTTATCATCCAGAAATCAGCTCTACCTTTACAGTTATTTGAGACCAAGCATCACTTAAGTGCCAATATTTTTTTTAACATCTTTATTGGTGTATAATTGCTTTACAATTGTGTGTTACTTTCTGCTGTATAACAAAGTGAGTCAGCTATACGTATACATATATCCCCATATCTCCTCCCTCTTGCATATCCCTCCCTCCCACCCTCCCTATCCCACCCCTCTAGGTGGTCACAAAACACCGAGCTGATCTCCCTGTGCTATGTGGCTGCTTCCCACTAGCTATCTATTTTACCTTTGGTAGTATATATATGTCCATGCCACTCTCTCACTTAGTCCCAGCTTACACTTCCCCCTCCCTGTGTCCTCAAGTCCATTCTCTATAACAGTATCTTTATTCCTGTCCTGCCCTTATGTTCTTCAGAACCTTTTCCTTTTTTTAAGATTCCATATATATGTGTTAACATATGGTATTTCTCTTTCTCTTTCTGACTTACTTCACTCTGTATGACAGACTCTAGGTCATCCACGTCCACTACAAATAACTCAATTTCATTTCTTTTTATGGCTGAGTAATATTGCATTGTATATATGTGCCACATCTTCTTTATGCATTCATCTGTTGATGGACACGTAGGTTGCTTCCATGTCCTGGCTATTGTAAATAGGGCTGCAGTGAACACTGTGGTACGTAACTCTTTTTGAATGATGGTCTTCTCAGGGTATGTGCCCAGTAGTGGGATTGCTGGGTCATACGGTAGTTCTATTTTTAGTTTTTAAGGAACCTCCATACTGTTCTCCATAGTGACTGTATCAATTTACATTCCCACCAACAGTGCAAGAGGGTTCCCTTTTCTCCACACCCTCTCCAGCACTTATTGTTTGTAGATTTTTTGATGATGGCCATTCTGGCCTGTGTGAGGTGATACCTCATTGTAGTTTTGATTTGCATTTCTCTAATGATTAGTGATGTTGAGCATCCTTTCATGTGTTTGTTGGCAATCTGTATATCTTCTTAGAGAAATGTCTGTTTAGATCTTCTGCCCATTTTTGGATTGGTTGTTTGTTTTCTTGATATTGAGGTGCATGAGCTGCTTGTATATTTTGGAGATTAATCCTTTGTCAGTTGCTTCGTTTGCAAATATTTTCTCCCATTCTGAGGGCTGTCTTTTCATCTTGTTTATGGTTTCCTTTGCTGTGCAAAAGCTTTTAAGTTTCATTAGGTGCCATTTATTTATTTTTGTTTTTATTTCCATTTCTCTAGGAGGTGGGTCAAAAAGGATCTGGCTGTGATTTATGTCATAGAGTGTTCTGCCTACATTTTCCTCTAAGAGTTTTATAGTCTCTGGTCTTACACTTAGGTCTTTAAACCTTTTTGCGTTTATTTTTGTGTATGGTATTAGGGAGTGTTGTAATTTCATTCTTTTACATGGAGCTGTCCAGTTTTCCCAGCACCACTTTTTTTTTTTTTTTTTTTTTTTTTTTTAGTATGCATGCCTCTCACTGTTGTGGCCTCTCCCATTGGGGAGCACAGGCTCTGGACATGCAGGTTCAGCGGCCATGGCTCACGGGCCCAGCCGCTCCACGGCATGTGGGATCTTCCCAGACCGGGGCACGAACCCGTGTCCCCTGCATTGGCAGGCAGGCTCTCAACCACTGTGCCACCAGGGAAGCCCCCCAGCACCACTTATTGAAGAGGCTGTCCTTTCTCCACTGTATATTCCTGCCACCTTTATCAAAAATAAGGTGACCATATGTGTGTAGGTTTATCTCTGGGCTTTCTATCCTGTTCCATTGATCTGTATTTCTGTTTTTGTGCCAGTACTATACTGCTTTGATTGCTGTAGCTTTGTAGTGTAGTCTGAAGTCAAGGAGCCTGATTCCTCCAGCTCCATTTTTCTTTCTCAAGATTGCTTTGGCTATTTGGGGCCTTTTGTATTTCTATACAAATTGTGAATTTTTTTGTTCTACTTCTGTGAAAAATGCCATTGGCAGTTTGATAGGGATTACAATGAATCTGTAGATTGCTTTGGGTAGTATAGTCATTTTCACAGTGTTGATTCTTCCAATTCAAGAACATGGTACATCTCTCCATCTGTTGGTATCATCTTTAATTTCTTTCATCAGTGTCTTATAGTTTTCTGCATACAGGTCTTTTGTCTCCCTAGGTAGGTTTATTCCTAGGTGTTTTATTCTTTTTGTTGCAATGGTAAATGGGAGTGTTTCCTTAATTTCTCTTCCAGATTTTTCATCATTCATGTATAGGAATGCAAGAGATTTCTGTGCATTAATTTTGTATCCTGCCACTCTACCGGATTCATTGATTAGCTCTAGTAGTTTTCTGGTGGCATCTTTAGGATTCTCTGTGTATAGTATCATGTCATCTGCAAACAGTGACAGCTTTACTTCTTCTTTTCCAATTTGGATTCCTTTTATTTCCTTTTCTTCTCTGACTGCTGTGGCTAAAACTTCCAAAACTATGTTGAATAATAGTGGTGAGAGTGGGCAACCTTGTCTTGTTCCTGATCTTAGAGGAAATGGTTTCAGTTTTTCACCATTGAGAACGATGTTGGCTGTGGGCTTGTCATATATGGCCTTTATTATGTTGAGGTAAGTTCCCTCTATGCCTACTTTCTGGAGGGTTTTTATCATAAATGGGTGTTGAATTTCGTTGAAAGGTTTTTTTGCATCTACTGAGATTATCATATGGTTTTTCTCCTTCAATTTGTTAATATGGTTTATCACTTGATTGATTTATGTATATTGAAGAATCCTTGCATCAGGTGGGTTAAATCCCACTTGATCATGGTGTATGATCCTTATAATGTGCTGTTGGATTCTGTTTGCTAGTATTTTGATGAGGAGTTTTGCATCTATGTTCATCAGTGATATTGGCCTGTAGTTTTCCTTCTTTGTGACATCTTTGTCTGGTTTTGTTATCTGAGTGATGGTGGCCTTGTAGAATGAGTTTGGGAGTGTTCCTCCCTCTGCTATATTTTGGAAGAGTTTGAGAAGGATAGGTGTTAGCTCTTCGCTAAATGTTTGATAGAATTCACCTGTGGAGCCATCTGGTCCTGTACTTTTGTTAGCAGATTTTTCATCACAGTTTCAACTTCAGTGCTTGTGAGTGGTCTGTTTATATTTTCTATTTCTTCCTGTTCGGTCTCGGAAGGTTATGCTTTTCTAAGAATTTTTCCATTCCTTTCAGATTGTCCATTTTATTGTCATATAGTTTCTTGTAGTAATCGCTCATGATTCTTTGTATTTCTGCAGTGTCAGTTGTTACTTCTTCTTTTTCATTTCTAGTTTTAAGTGCCAATATTAAAGTCTAAGGCTAACCCAGATACACAGTGGAACAAAGGGAATTCTTAACTACAACACACACACCCTAGTGAGAATTTCAGAAACTATGTCTACAGAGAAATATCCTCAGAGCCAATGATAGAGATTAGTAAGCTGTGGGTCAAGAAAATTGGTCAATTATTTAGCAGAATTACTGAAAAAATGAAACTGAATTTCAGAAAACTTCACCTGAGTTTACATTATTGATGTTCATTAAAAATCATTTAGACAAGAAAGGAGCTATATAGGGCTCAACTCCTTCTTTTAAGAGATGTCACCCTGCCTGTGAGTGATAGGCTAGAATCAAATACCACATTTTGTCAATTCTGGAATACAGGGGCAGGTGATCTGTTATGAGACGGTCATGCATTGATATATGATCTAAACGCTGTTCTGAAACACAAGCAGATATTTGAGGAGCTTCAGTGAAGTCACTGAAGACACCACTTACAGCACAGCCATCCATGGAAAGAACTATTCCAGGCCGTGATAAATGAGCCCAACTGTGCCAAAGGAGAGGGACACATGTCTGGAGAATATCACCCCAGTCCCTTTTTTGTGAACTATGGGCTTACAGAAATACAATCTTATATGAACATTTTTCTTCAAATGCTTATATATTTTAAAGCTGACTGCCTTGGGCATGCAGAAATCCAGGTGTGACATGGAAATCAGTGTCATTGCCCATAACTGGAATCATCCATTCTTCATTCTCCCCTCTTTTAAAGGCTGTATCAACTCAGCATCATGAGATTATATTGGACCCAACTCTGTATAATCACTAAAAAGAAATGTTCCTGTTTCAAAGATTTTTGTTTTTGCTCTACATAATTTGAAACTTAAATTACCACAAAACTTTAAATTCTTAGGGAATGAAGGAACCTAGAATGAATATGTGTTCTGGTTGCTGGTAAGGTGGTGACATGAATAGATGAATTTCTCTTGGGAGAACTGAGTTTGCTTGAGGGAGGTGCAAGGATTTACACATTGTAAAAATAACATATTGCTAATCCCAGTGATCGCAGGGTCAAGTAAGACTGTCATCCAAGCCTTCAACCAAGGCTGAGGCTGCTTTTCCCTTTCTGTACTAGGCAGTGGGCACACAGTACCTGCAGAGCCTGGCATGGTGCCCACTCTTAGTGAGCTCACATGCTGGTGGGAGGAGCTGACAAGCAAACAAGTATATAAAGCCCGGTGAGCATAGCTGTCACTCTAGGAGTGATACCATCACCTACTCTAATTCTTCCTCATAGGTCCTAGACACATTGAAATTTGGGGGAAACTTGGGGGTAGTGGAATTGTCATTGAGAAAAAATTTTAAACGTTGCCAGAGAGCATTCTGGAATAACAAGAGTTGAACTGAAGAAAAATGTGCTAAGATCTTTTCTCATTTTTAGAATTTCATAATTTCTGGTTCATTTTCAGCTCATGAAATTACAGCCCCCCATAGCTGTCAGTGGAATACATTCAAGGGCCCTGATCAAAAGCCTCCTCCAGAAGACAGCCCTGATTAATCCAATCCAGCCACAAGCCCTAAATTAATTTAGCCTCCCTCCATCACTATGGTAAGTCAAGGATTGCGATTTGGGTTTGCCTTCTCTCTCCCATTCACTACCACCTCAATACATCCTCTGCCTCCATCTGGTCTCATTTGCAAGTTTATAAAGGCAAAGAGCATGTATCCTAATTTTTCTGAATCATCCTGTGCCACCAAGCTGAGTACTCTGCACCCAGGAGATGCTTGGTCAACACAAGCATAGCTCTCCTTTCATCCTCAAAGCCTACACAACCGAACAAGCATGGTTATTATGAAATCAGCGCTGTTGATCATCCCTCCCACTCTTTATTCTTCAGTACTTTGAGTTCCATGATCAGACCAGGATTTCCTTCACCTTCAGTTCTTTCATTGACCCTTTTGGATTTAGCTGGCTTACTAACCAAGTGCTGAAGTGCAGGTGCCAGTAAGTTACTTTAAAAACTTCTTAAAACTTTTGAGGAGTTCATCGTATGTTTGCCATGGTTCCAAAGGAGCTGACAATAAATAGCATGTGACAGGAAGTAATGAATTGTCCATGACCATGAAATGTTGACTTTCACAAAGGGCTCTACCGAGGAACTGCAGGAGGAAGGTGACGCAGTGATGGAAAAATTAACTAGGTGTTGTTGGTGCCAAGGAATAAGCCACTTTTTATAGTGACACCCACGTCATGGTGTCAACTTGGGCAGGGGTTTTCAGGGAATTGTATGATGAACAAAGAGTCGTGATTCAAAAGCTGTCACTGTGGGAAGACTCAGTGCTGTATCAATGGCACACCAGTCACCTGCTTTAATAGGATGCAAATAACCTTGTCAGGTAGCAGACGTGAGTCAAGCTGTCCTATTCTGAGACAGTTGAATTGATTTGTGTTTGCGTTCTCATTTTGTTTTATTCCATACGTGTGGAAAATAAAAAGAGAGGCTTGTCCCTTTCTCCCTCTGCAAGGGACCACCACATCCCACAGTTTTCTGGTTATTCTTTGGTACTTTGTGTAAAATGTGGCTGTGAACTTTGCCTGGGGCTAAGTGTGGACCTGTGTGATCACATAACCCCATAAGATGCTTTCCATTCTGGCTTCATTGACTCCAGCAATCCATGGCATGCTGCTAAATATTTTACAACCAGCTCCCGGGGAGGGTCGGGGGTAAAAAGAAAAGCCCAGGTCAGTGGCATTTCCTGATTTCCACCGTGTAAATATTCCCATCTGTGCTGATCTCAGGCTGCTAACATGACGTCATTGAACGTGGTGTTGGAAAGATGAACCAGTCGGCTCCAACTCAGCACTGCCAGCAATCCCAACACTTAGCCATGGCTGGGCGTCCTCATGAAGAGGGGACAGAAACACCATCCTGGTACCCTGGTCATTGTGAGGTGAGAAGGAGAGCAGCTGTGTACCCGTGTTTTGCACGGTATTTGCAAGGTATTCCTTACATCTTAGGCAGCAAGCTGGGGCCCTCGTGGCCTCTTTTAGTAGGATGACTATGTTCTTTATCATCATAATAGGGATACATTTGTGATAAAAGGGGATGTTATTTATATTTATACTAGGACCATGGGCACAGCTAGGGCTGTGCCTTGACCAACCAGGACAATATGATCACCCTCCTTTAAAGCAAGATGTAAACTTAATAGAGAGCAAGGCTGTATCCATTTGAAGCCTCCTCTGTATTCTCCAT
Organism: Lipotes vexillifer; assembly: GCF_000442215.2. Classification (NCBI taxonomy): domain Eukaryota; kingdom Metazoa; phylum Chordata; class Mammalia; order Artiodactyla; family Lipotidae; genus Lipotes; species Lipotes vexillifer. The sequence goes on from NW_006782449.1 coordinate 892,757, forward strand.
CCCTGGACATTGTTCTCTGTCCAGTGGTCCTGGAGGCCCCACTCAGCCTGGAGCTGCAGCTAGCCTGGCAGGGGCAGGGTCGGCACAGCTCATAAAACTCTGTGTGTTTTCAGGCTGATAACTTCCCTCAATGCATATTTTCAACCACAGCAAATGCCCCTTCCTGTCTGAGCCATTGTATGAGCAGCTAAGTTCTACTCTTGTTGGTCTAAAGCCAAACTTCCTATTCTTCTCATTAAAAAAAAAAAAAAAATCCTTATATATATATATATATATAATATATATATATATAAGATATTATGGGAGAAAAAAAGAATCCAGTAAATAATCCTGTCTTTACACTACCCTAAATTTGCTTTTAGTCGTTGCTTATGAGTATGTAGACATATGTATTGATGGAATTGTAATCAGTGCGTGCAAACTATTGCGTGTTCTTCTTGCTTCCATTTAACATTATTTCACGTACTCATTTCCATATATTGACTCAATCCACATGCCTATCATTTTTTATGGCAACATAGTACTCCACCATGTTGACATGCTCTAGTTTTACTTCCTGTTCTCCCAAGAAAATGTCCTGGCTTCATGCAGAATGGTTGTCGTGACTCCAGGCCGTCAGGGAGAGCTCTGGCTGGTTCCCGTTGCTGGAGGAGAAGGGAGCACTGGGCAGTGGGTCAAAGCTTATCAGTAACTGGCGTTTCAGTTTTGGAACTGAATCTCTAACCGGTCACTGGGATGTATGCAGATGAGGGGCGTGGAGAGACAGTGGAATACATTTTGGTTTTGTTTTTAGAGGTAGCATGTCTCGCCTGAGCAAAACGATCAACACTGCATTTTTTTTTAATTAAACTATAGTTGATTTACAATGTTGTGTTAGTTTCAGGTGTACAGCAAAGTGATTCAGATATATATATAT